>NC_057797.1:252404119-252704119 GCF_018294505.1 Triticum aestivum
TTCTTTTAAAGCCCTTTATGTGATGTCGCTCAGACGTCCGACTGTGGCATTTCTTTTAAAGCCCTTTATGTGATGTCGCTCAGATGTCCGACTGTGGCATTTCTTTTAAAGCCCTTTATGTGGTGTCGCTAAGATGCCCGACTGTGGCATCATTTTCCTTATTTTTATTTGTTCACCTTTCGAGGCGTCGCTTCAGACACCCGATCGGTCCTTATTTATGTTCTGTGGAATTTCAGGCGGACTACCGCCATTTTTTTTTCCTTTTTACTTACCCGTTATGCCAGTTTTTTTATTGTGCATTAAGGAATTAATCTTGTTGCATCCATGCATGCATTTGTTATATCTTACGTCCGAACTGTCTTGCGAGTACTTTCAAAGTACTCACTGGCTTGTTGATTTGGCCAGATGCTGACGAAGCCGATCTCATGGATGAAGAGTTCGATAGCGAGCCCGACACTTAGAGGAGTCCCAGTCAGTCTTGTGCGACCCTGGATTTGGCCACTGTTTTATATCCGCTTCCGCTACCAAATAAATTCATCGAGCCTCTCCTTGACGTTCGATGAGATGACAGACGTAAACTCTTGTCTTTCTCTCCCCGCTGTGTTTTTCCACCACCAGCCTATCCTTGAGTCAGTAGTATGTCTACACACCACTGTGTTCTGTCCGCCATTATGTATGATTATTGGCGTACTTGTAATAATTTGGTTGAGCAACCGTAGTTCGACCCTGTAATATATTGTCAGGACCCTGACTCGACGTCACATCGATCTAGCCGGTAACACCTCATATCACTTTGCGGCCTCACGCACGGTATTCCCACGGGTGTCGCCTTACGTTTGCCCGGGACCGTTTGCGCCTTTTGGCTCACGTATATGATAGTGTCGCTAGCATCCATATGATAAAGAGCCCGGGCTGACATGACTAGTCGTAAACCCAAAGTGGCACAGACTTACAGGGACAGGCATCCATGACCCAGCTCCGACCGTGTCGGTCATCAGCAAATGGGTCCGGGCTGTAGCACTGGGCTAGCAGGACTCCGGTAAACCGGGCTGTAGCGGGCTAACAGGACTCCGGTACTCAAAGCGTGACATTTCCCCGAAGGGACAGACACAGGAATGAAGAAGGACACATGCCGGCCAGCCTAAGTGTTCCTGAGCAGTAGCAAGCTACCATGGCTCAGCGGTAACACTAGGAGACATTTCCCGGTAAGAGAGGCTACTAAAGATAAACAACTAGATAGTCAGATCCCACACATACCAAGCATTTCAATCATACACACAATATGCTCGATATGTGCAAATACAACGAAGCATCACAACATGACTCTACGACACAAGTACTTTATTTAAGGCTCAGAGAGCCATACATAACATACACAAAGGTACGGGTCTCACGACCCAGCATACAAGTCATACAGTCATACAAACCAGCAGCGGAAGTACATTGTCTGAGTACAGACAACTAGTAAAATAAAAGAGGCTTGGAAAGCCTAGCTATACTACGTGGTCCATCACAAGCTCAGGGTCACCACCTGGGTCTTTAGCCTACTCGTTGATGTCAACGTCTACATAGAACCCATCAGAAGGGGTTGCAGCGTCTTCTGTAAAAAATGTAGATTATAGCAACATGAGTACAAAGGTACTCAGCAAGACTTACATCAGATCCTACATACATGCATAGTATCAAGAAGGGTTGGTGGAGTTACTGCAGCAAGCCAGCTTTGACTCTTGGCTAGGCTATCCTACGATACTCCAACTTGAAATGGTTTTGCGCACACGAGTCCACTACTCACCACTTCAATACACTACCGAGGATCCACCTCCGTCTTCCTACGGAAGAGCCATCCTCGGCACTCACACTTATCTCGAGGCTTTTAGTAGTTTCCATTTACTTGTCTATGAACTGTATAGGCAACCAAGTAGTCCTTTACCGCGGACACGGCTATTCGAATAGATTATGATAACCCTGCAGGGGTGTACTCCTTCATACACGCTCTCACCACTTACCGTCGTTTACACGACATGTACTCGGCAACCTTCAAGCGGAAGCCCAACGTGGGTGTCGGCCACGACCTACCTAATCACCTAAGCCTCCAGTCCAGGTTTATCGCCTATTCAGGTTCCATCCGCAGGGAGTCCGGCCGAGGTTTCCCATACGGCCCCGAACGATGTGAACAAGGTTCCCGAGATACCTAACGGGTATTCGGTACACCCGGCCACGTACCTACCGCATCACAGCCCACCCCTACGGTCAGCGCTGTCCACGGCCTCCAGTAGGCTACAAACACCAGAAACTACTTGCAACTCCTGGACAGAGAGCTAGGGTGAATAAGAAGTCGAGCGGGGTCATATTTCAGGGCCCAATGCATGGTAGTAGCTGTATCTTAAATCACACATACAGATCTCAGTGCTTAAGGTCGGCTTCAATGAAACAACCCACCATGTACTCCTACATGGCCTCTCATCGATACCTTTACCAAATCGTGTTCATCACACCACTCTCATTACCGACATAAACATTTCACTCTAGCCCATCACCCAGATGAACCAGACCTGACACGACTCTAAGCATAGCAGGCATAGCAAGGTAGGAACAACACATACATATGGCTCAATCAACTCCTACACATGCTAGTGGGTTTCATCTAGTTACTGTGGCAATGACAGGTCATGCAGAGGAAATGGGTTCAACTACCGTAGCACACAGCAGTTTGAAACGCGTTGTCTTAATGCAGTAAAAGAGAGCAGGAGCGAGAACATGGGATTGTATCGATATGATCAAATGGTTGGTTGCTTGCCTGATGGTTCGATGCACGGATATGATTCTTCGTTAGGGTAATCACGGTACTCCTCGGGGGCAGAACCTGTCGCAAGGACACCGATACACAACCATTACCAAACAATGTGCAACAATATGATGCATGCAAGAAACATAGCAATATGAGTGTGTTGGACCAATGCAACTAAAACTAGAAGGGTTTGAACAAATTTGAATCAAAGATTCAAATTTCAAACTCAAACATGGCCTCTTAAAGTGCTTTTCCTTGTTCTGCTTGAAACATCAATTTAACTTGTTTGATCATGCATGAAAATAGTACAGATGGATAGATTGGATTTTTCTGATCATTTTTCATATATAATTTGTCCAATTTGGAGTTACAGAATAAAAGTTATGAATTTTTGAAGTTTAAATAATATTCTGGAATTTCCTGATTTAAATTAAATCCAGAATTTATAATTATTGCGCCAGCATGACGTCAGCATGATGTCAGTGGTCAACTGCGGCTGTCTGGGGTCAAACCTGACGTGTGGGGGCCACACGTCAGTGACAGGGGGGTTTAACAGGTTTAAATTAATCCTAATTAGGGATTAGTGGCGCTGGGGTCCACTGGTCAGTGTCAGGGGGTTAACTAACAATGGTTAGCACTAATCCTAATTAGCTACAGGGCTGGGCCCACCTGTCAGGGACTCAGGGGGGTTCCTGTCGTGGTCAAAATGGGTCAAACCCACCGGCGACGTGACGCCGGCGAGGCCCGAGACGGCGGCGCGACGTGGGATCGCGCTACAGGGCACGGGCAAGGCCGTGCTTGGGCTCGTTGGAGAGCCCTTGCTCCCGCGCGTCGAACAGTGGCTGTGGCTGGGCCTGGGGTGGCCGGAGTCGACGGCGGCGAGCTCGGCTGCGGCCGCCGGAGTTCGGGTGCGGTCGGGATCGGTGTTGCAGGGGGTTTGGGGAGGCGTTAGTGCATGCTGCGTGCTCCTAGTGAGGTGTGGAGCACGATAGTGTGCTCGGTTGGGTGCTACGGTGACCGTGGCCACGACGGCGACATCGCCGGCGGCGTGGAGCTCTCGGCCAAGGTGGGGCTAGGGCCTAGAGGTCGAAAGGGACCAGGGGAGAAGGGGGAAACGACTCGGGGGCTCACCGCGGAGCTGCAGGGATGGTTAGCGGGCTCGGGGACGCGCTGGAGACGACGAATTCGACGGCGACGATGGTCAGAGCCCGAAGAGGGGAACGGCAACGTGGCGGCGATGCAGGGCTTCCGGGGACCCGTGGAGCGGTGGGGAGGAAGAGGGGGTCGAGGCGGAGCTCCTGAGCTAGTCGGGGGAGCGAGGGGTGGCTGGAGACGGCTGCTATGGCGAACGGCGGCGACGGTGGTGTTCGGCCGTGTGAGAGAGAGAGCGAGGGAGAGGAGGGAAGAGCCGGGGAAGAGTGAGAGAGAGCAGGGGGGATCGGGACGGCCTGCGGGAGTCATCCACGCGGCCAGGAGCTCGTCGGCAAGCAGGAGGTGGCCGCGCGGCCGTGCGCGTGCGAGCACGCAGCAGCTTCGGGGCGAGGGGAGGAAGATGACGGAGGGCTGCAGTGGTGGGCTGGGCCGCCTGCTGGCTGGGCCGGCCAGCTGGCTGGGCTGCACAGGGAGGAGCCCAGGTAAGCCTCTCCCTTTTAATTATTTTCTGTTTTCTAATTTCTGACATTTGTTTTGATTTAAATAAAATATTAAATCATTTTATTTCCTTATGCCAATTTTTGCAGGAGCTAGATATATTATTCCAGAGCTCCTTTATAAATGGCATAATATTTGGACATATATTAATATATATAATTAATATATTTCCAATGCAAATATTTATGCATTAATTCCAAATGCCCAAAATAAATACCTATGAGCTCTTAAAAATATTGGTTTGATTTTTATCTCTGTCCAATATTTTCAGAGAGCAACATGAGCATTTTCTTGGACCCTTTTGGAGAAATTTTTATTTGGGTCATTTTCAAAAAGATTCTGAGGGTTTCACAGATCCCCATTTCAAGTTTCTGATGAAAGAGTAAACATGATGCAACACTCTAATGCATGGCTAGCTAGGATGTGACAACTCACCCCCACTCAAAAGAATCTCGTCCCGAGATTTGGGTTCCTCCGAGAAGAAGGCGGGATACTCGAGTCGAAGACGATCCTCCCTTTCCCAAGTTGCTTCATCCTCAGAATGGTGCGACCATTGTACTTTGAGAAACTTGATGTTATGACGTCGAGTGGTACGTTCGGCCTGATCGAGGATACGAATGGGGTACTCTCGATATGTAAGATTATCTTGGAGATCAAGCGTTTCGTGGTCCACTTCACGGATAGGATCCGAGAAGCAACGCCTGAGTTGAGAAACGTGGAAGACATCGTGGACTCTGGAGAGGTGCGGAGGTAGTTCCAACTGGTAGGCAACTTCTCCTCGTTTGGCGAGAATGCGAAAAGGTCCAATGTAACGAGGAGCCAATTTGCCTTTGATACCGAAACGATGGGTTCCCTTCAGAGGGGTGACCCGAAGATAAGCCTTCTCGTCAACCTCGAAAGTCATAGCCTTATGTTTTCGGTCATATTGACTCTTTTGACGAGATTGGGCTGTTTTCAACTTTTCACGAACGATGCGAACTTGTTCTTCTGCTTCCTGAATCATGTCCAGGCCAAAGAATTGTCTTTCCCCGGTCTCTGACCAGTTAAGGGGTGTTCAACACCGTCGTCCATAGAGAACTTCAAAAGGGGCTTTACCCAAGCTAGATTGATAGCTGTTGTTGTAAGCGAATTCGGCAAATGGAAGGCACTTCTCCCAATCCGTTCCGAATGAGATAACAGAGGCTCGAAGCATGTCTTCTAGAATTTGGTTGACGCGTTCCACTTGACCACTCGACTGAGGGTGGAAAGCGGTGCTAAAGGAGAGACGAGTCCCCATAGCATTTTGGAAACTTTCCCAAAATCGAGAGGTGAAAAGACTTCCTCGATCCGAGTTAATTTCCAAAGGAACACCATGGAGAGACACTATACGGGAGATGTATAAGTCTGCCAGCTGACTAGCGGTTATACTCTCACGAACAGGTAAGAAATGAGCTACTTTGGAAAGACGATCGACCACGACGAAAATAGCATTATTCCCTCTCTTGGTCCTGGGAAAACCGGTAATGAAATCCATACCAATTTTATCCCATTTCAATTCAGGAATAGCTAAGGGTTGAAGGGTGCTAGCAGGCCGTTGATGCTCTGCTTTTACACGACGACAGACGTCGCAATTAGCAACATACTGAGCAATTTCTCTCTTCATCCTAGTCCACCAGAACCTCTGGCGTAGGTCCTGATACATCTTAGTACTACCGGGATGAATGGTGAGAGGGGATTCATGAGCCTCCTTAAGGATCAACTGCCGTAGATGCTGGTTCTTCGGAACCACTAGACGGTTCTCAAAGTACACAACACCATGATCATTTGTGGAGAAACAACTAGCACCTCCGCTAGCAATGTTCTCTTTGATTTTAGATATTCCCTTATCTCGCTTTTGGGCAGCGATGATTTGATCCGTAAGAGTAGGTTTTGCTACCAAGGTGGAAAGAAAACCTTGAGGAACAATGTGAAGGTTAAGCTTCCGAAATTCCTTATGGAGAAGCGGTTGACTTTGTTGTAACATCAGGTTGTTACAATAAGATTTACGACTTAGCGCATCAGCCATGACGTTGGCTTTCCCTGGGGTATAGGTTATTCCTAAGTCGAAGTCTGTGATCAATTCAACCCAACGTCTTTGCCTGAGATTCAGATCTGGTTGGGTGAAAATGTACTTCAGACTTTGGTGATCAGTGAATATTTCGCAACGATTACCGAGGAGGTAATGTCGCCAGGTCTTAAGTGCATAGACTACGGCTGCAAGCTCTAGATCATGAGTAGGATAGTTCTCCTCATGTGGGTGCAATTGCCGTGAAGCGTAGGCGATTACGTGTCGATCTTGCATGAGAATGCAACCGAGTCCTTGTCGCGAGGCGTCGCAGTAGATAACAAAGTCCTTGGAGAAGTCTGGCGGTACCAGCACGGGAGCAGAGGTCAGGCGTCTTTTCAGTTCCTGAAAGCTGTGCTCACATTGTGGAGTCCATTCGAACTTCTTATCTTTCTTGAGGAGTCCGGTTAGAGGTTTGGCAACTTTGGAGAAGTTCTCGACAAAGCGACGACAATAGCTCGCTAAGCCTAGAAAACTCCGAACTTGCTTGACCGATTCAGGTGGAGTCCAATTAAGAACGGCTTGAACTCGCTCAGGGTTAACAGCAATACCTTTACCAGATATTACATGACCTAGATAGGTCACTTCTGTCAACCAGAATTCACATTTAGAAAATTTGGCATAAAGGCGATGCTCTCGAAGTTTCTTCAACACTAGCCTTAGATGTTCGGCATGTTCTTCCTCGTTCTTGGAGTAGATGAGTATATCATCGAGATAAACTACGACGAACTTATCCAAATACTCCATGAAGATTGAGTTCATTAACCGAGAAAAGGTGGCTGGAGCGTTGGTTAAACCGAAGGACATGACGGTGTACTCGTATTGGCCATAACGAGTAACGAAGGCCGTTTTAGGAATGTCCCCGTTTCTGATTTTGATTTGATGGTAGCCCAACCTCAAATCCATCTTGGAGAAGACTGAGGATCCAGCGAGCTGATCATACAGGTCGTTGATCCTGGGAAGTGGATATTTGTTCTTGATTGTGACCAAATTGACAGGTCGGTAATCTACAACCATCCGATCCGTACCATCCTTCTTCTTGACGAATAGGACGGGGCAAGCCCACGGAGATGAACTAGGTCGGATGAAACCTTTTTTCAAAGACTCATCGAGTTGTTTCTTAAGCTCGGCTAGTTCTAGTGGTGCCATCTTATAAGGTCTTCTAGCAATCGGAACGGTTCCTGGAATGAGGTCTATTACGAACTCAACATCCCTGTCAGGTGGAACACCTGGCAATTCCTCTGGAAAGACATCCGGGAAGTCACGGACTACCGGAATGTCCTCGAGGTCTGGCAAAGGGCTGGCATTAAGAGAATATAATTGTCGCTTGGCTATTCGGGTCAAGACATTGACTATCTTCCCCGAAGGATGGGTGAGTTGAACAGTCCTAGAGAAGCAATCAATTTGGGCATGATGAGCTGACATCCAGTCCATACCCAGAATGATATTAATATCTGAAGATTTAAGGGCTATCAAAGATGCGAGAAAAACAAGTCTGTCGACTTGGATTTCATTTCCATGGCTTACTCTAGAAGTTTGCCATTTGGATCCCGGAGTTTGAATTACCATAGAGGTTGGCATGTCACAGAATGCAACGTTATGCAAGCGAGCATAGTTTTCAGATATAAAAGAATTAGAGGCTCCTGTATCGAAAAGAACAGATGCCGGGTGGCAATTAACAAGAAGCGTACCGAGAACGACGTTGGGATCCTCTTGAGCTTCTTCGGCAGAGATACAGTTGACATGGCCACGTGAAGCGGTGACCGGTTTGGCGTGGAATATTTTTCCTGTCGGCTTGCCACGGCCAACAGCTTTAGCAGATTGGTTGGGGTTGGTCTGAGGACACTCACGCATATAGTGGCCAGATTCCCCACATTTGAAACAAGTCACGGAACTGGTACGTGGAGGAGCATTGTTAGTTGGACCCCCATAGGGCTTGGCCGGTGCAGACTGTTGAACAGGGCGAGGCGCCTGGAAAGATGGCCTCGGTGTGAACCTGGGTGGCAGGGCGGTGTTGGGTACCCACACGCGGCGCTTCTGAGGACCAGCACCGGATGAGGAACCCATATCGCGGCCATGCTTGCGTGTTGCGTCATAGTCAGTCTGACCAGTTTCAGCACTGATGGCTTTGTTGACAAGTTTCTGAAAAGATGTGCACTCATGCAGACGGAGGTCACGGCGAAGCTCAGGACTAAGCCCCTTACGGAACCTTGCTTGCTTCTTGGCGTCAGTAGAAACTTCCTCGGTTGCATATCGTGCGAGATTACCAAACTCCCTGCTATAAACATCCACAGAAAGTCGGCCTTGGGTGAAATTGCAGAATTCCTCACGTTTACGGTCCATGAGACCCTCCGGAATGTGATGTTCATAGAAAGCCTCGCTGAATTCGGCCCAAGTAGTGACATGGCCCGCTGGGCGCATAGCTCCATAATTCTCCCACCATAGACTGGCGGGGCCTTCAAGATGATATGCAGCAAAGGTGACCTTGTCAGCCTCCGCTACCAGCGCGGAACGTAGCTTGTGAGCGATACTGCGAAGCCAGTCATCAGCGTCGAGAGGCTCGACGGAGTGGTGGAACGTGGGTGGATGTAATTTGATAAAATCACTGAGTGACACCACGTTAGTCCTCTGATGGTGTGCTGTGTTCTGTTCAATACGCTCCAACAAATGGTTGGTCTCCCGCTTGTTTCTCTCAGCTTCCATCATAACCTCGGCTAGTGAAGGAGGATGAGGCAGATTTGCATCCCTGACTTCACTGCCTTCGGCCTGCTCTTGAGGAGCAGGGTTAGTGCGTGTGTTGACCATCCTAGGTAAACAAGACAATGATTTAGTCAGGATGATAAAATTCCGACATAGGATACATAATGTAAGGAATAATTCGGAATGCAAGATGATCATCCGTATGACATGGTAGATACAGAAACTGCTTCTTTTATTCCATCGTCATACACACCATACAGGGTTTAGTACAAGACCAAACAAAGTACTAATACGGTGAAAAGAGGATTACATCTCATCGGAGGCATCCCAAGCTCCTATACATTATTTTTCTACACCTCCGGAAGAGTACAAACTAGGTCATATCCCACGAGTCACGCGGGACGATAGAAGACACAGCTAGTGCGAACTAGTGATACTACCACTAACTCAGACCGATCCGTAGTAGTCCTCGTAGAAGTCACCTCCATAGCCTGGAAGCTCAACATGATCATCCGGAAACAGACGGTCTCGCGGAGCTTGTGGACCATAGGGGCTAGGATGAGGCCTTGGACCAACAGACGGTGGCCTGCGGGGACCGCGAGGTGGGGTGATGCCTCCTACATCACGCCAAACCATCACGTCTGGTAGAGCAGATCTCACAGGATAGAGATCGCGCATATCTGAATATCCAGCTTGCACCGCCGGTGCGAACCGAGTCAATGTGGCCCAGTGGTCAGCACGGGTATTGAAGAGCTCTAACCTCAAGGCCCGATTTTCATGGTCCTTATCCTCGAGCATCTCAGCAGTGGTGCGAGTCCGTGAATCCTCCTGAGTGGGGTCAGCATAAATAGCCTGGAGATACCCTTGTGCTCCCGGAAGTGATCCTGGCATATACCGGAAATCAGAGTCCCGAAATAAACCAGATCTGACTCGCATAATGGTCATCATAGAGTAGGCGGCGTCCTGCACAGCCATCTCAATAGTAACCCCGAGTCCATAGGAGCAGTGAAGAGGCTCGGTGGATCCAGGATAAGATGGAAATATCCTGACAGTGCAGAGATACTGGCTTTGATTAAAGTCTCGGAATTGCTCTTCGACCGTGTACTCAGGATACCAACGGTATCCAGCCTCAGTCATTACCCTGACCAACTTGGCAGTATGGCCGGGTACATCTGGGCATCGAGTCAGGCGAACCACTTGATTGAGGTCGCGAGTGGCCATCTGAAAACACAATCATAATGCAAAGGCATTAGAATTTCTAGCAAAATTTCGGCAGCATAACAGCTGTAAATGCTCAAAAAGGATTTTGAGACATTTGACAAAGGATTTCGTACACACTCAACATCATCATATCAAAGTTCTGAATCCATTCTAACAACATCATGTGGTAGTAAAACTGAACTAGGCTTGAATCCATCAACTTATAAGGTACTACTGATTAGTAACTCGTGATCCTGATAGAGAGAACAGATCCTAATTCCTTAACCCCCGGTGGAAGAATGGACTGACTCAGATCAGAATGTCATAAGATAAAGGAGTAAAAAGAGCCTTACGTTCCAACCCACAAACAATTCCCCTACATATCACTAAAGAATTTCTAGACTCAACATCGACCAGTTTGGCTTGGAGAACCTACAGGCAGTCCGGCTCTGATGCCAACGCTGTCAGGACCCCGAGTCGATGTCACATCGATCTAGCCGGTAACACCTCATATCACTTTGCGGCCTCACGCACGGTATTCCCACGGGTGTCGCCTTACCTTTGTCCGGGACCGTTTGCGCCTTTTGGCTCACGTATATGATAGTGTCGCTAGCATCCATATGATAAAGAGCCCGGGCTGACATGACTAGTCATAAACCCAAAGTGGCACAGACTTACAGGGACAGGCATCCATGACCCAGCTCCGAACGTGTCGGTCATCAGCAAATGGGTCCGGGCTGTAGCACTGGGCTAGCAGGACTCCGGTAAACCGGGCTGTAGCGGGCTAACAGGACTCCGGTACTCAAAGCGTGACATTTCCCCGAAGGGACAGACACAGGAACGAAGAAGGACACATGCCGGCCAGCCTAAGTGTTCCAGAGCAGTAGCAAGCTACCATGGCTCAGCGGTAACACTAGGAGACATTTCCCGGTAAGAGAGGCTACTAAAGATAAACAACTAGATAGTCAGATCCCACACATACCAAGCATTTCAATCATACACACAATATGCTCGATATGTGCAAATACAACGAAGCATCACAACATGTCTCTACGACACAAGTACTTTATTTAAGGCTCAGAGAGCCATACATAACATACACAAAGGTACGGGTCTCACGACCCAACATACAAGTCATACAGTCATACAAACCAGCAGCGGAAGTACATTGTCTGAGTACAAACAACTAGTAAAATAAAAGAGGCTTGGAAAGCCTAGCTATACTACGTGGTCCATCACAAGCTCAGGGTCATCACCTGGGTCTTTAGCCTACTCGTTGATGTCAACGTCTACATAGAACCCATCAGAAGGGGTTGCAGCGTCTTCTGTAAAAAATGTAGATTATAGCAACATGAGTACAAAGGTACTCAGCAAGACTTACATCAGATCCTACATACATGCATAGTATCAAGAAGGGTTGGTGGAGTTACTGCAACAAGCCAGCTTTGACTCTTGGCTAGGCTATCCTACGATACTCCAACTTGAAATGGTTTTGCGCACACGAGTCCACTACTCACCACTTCAATACACTACCGAGGATCCACCTCCGTCTTCCTACGGAAGAGCCATCCTCGGCACTCACACTTATCTCGAGGCTTTTAGTAGTTTCCATTTACTTGTCTATGAACTGTATAGGCAACCAAGTAGTCCTTTACCGCGGACGCGGCTATTCGAATAGATTATGATAACCCTGCAGGGGTGTACTCCTTCATACATGCTCTCACCACTTACCGTCGTTTACATGACATGTACTCGGCAACCTTCAAGCAGAAGCCCAACGTGGGTGTCGGCCACGACCTACCTAATCACCTAAGCCTCCAGTCCAGGTTTATTGCCTATTCAGGTTCCATCCGCAGGGAGTCCGGCCGAGGTTTCCCATACGGCCCCGAACGATGTGAACAGGGTTCCCGAGATACCTAACGGGTATTCGGTACACCGTGCCACGTACCTACCGCATCACAGCCCACCCCTACGGTCAGCGCTGTCCACGGCCTCCAGTAGGCTACAAACACCAGAAACTACTTGCAACTCCTGGACGGAGAACTAGGGTGAATAAGAAGCCGAGAGGGTCCATTGGTTTCGGGCCCAATGCATGGTAGTAGCTGATTCTTAAATCACGCATACAGATCTCAGTGCTTAAGGTCGGCTTCAATGAAACAACCCACCATGTACTCCTACATGGCCTCTCATCGATACCTTTACCAAATCGTGTTCACCACACCACTCTCATTACCGACATAAACATTTCACTCTAGCCCTTCACCCAGATGAACCAGACCTGACACGACTCTAAGCATAGCAGGCATAGCAAGGTAGGAACAACACATACATATGGCTCAATCAACTCCTACACATGCTAGTGGGTTTCATCTAGTTACTGTGGCAATGACAGGTCATGCAGAGGAAATGGGTTCAACTACCGTAGCACACAGCAGTTTGAAACGCGTTGTCTTAATGCAGTAAAAGAGAGCAGGAGCGAGAACATGGGATTGTATCGATATGATCAAATGGTTGGTTGCTTGCCTGATGGTTCGATGCACGGATATGATTCTTCGTTAGGGTAATCACGGTACTCCTCGGGGGCAGAACCTGTCGCAAGGACACCGATACACAACCATTACCAAACAATGTGCAACAATATGATGCATGCATGAAACATAGCAATATGAGTGTGTTGGACCAATGCAACTAAAACCAGAAGGGTTTGAACAAATTTGAATCAAAGATTCAAATTTCAAACTCAAACATGGCCTCTTAAAGTGCTTTTCCTTGTTCTTCTTGAAACATCAATTTAACTTGTTTGATCATGCATGAAAATAGTACAGATGGATAGATTGGATTTTTCTGATCATTTTTCATATATAATTTGTCCAATTTGGACTTACAGAATAAAAGTTATGAATTTTTGAAGTTTAAATAATATTCTGGAATTTCCTGATTTAAATTAAATCCAGAAATTATAATTATTGCGCCAGCATGATGTCAGCATGACGTTAGTGGTCAACTGCGGCTGTCTGGGGTCAAACCTGGCATGTGGGGGCCACACGTCAGTGACAGGGGGGTTTAACAGGTTTAAATTAATCCTAATTAGGGATTAGTGGCGCTGGGGTCCACTAGTCAGTGTCAGGGGGTTAACTAACAGTGGTTAGCACTAATCCTAATTAGCTACAGGGCTGGGCCCACCTGTCAGGGACTCAGGGGGGTTCCTGTCATGGTCAAAATGGGCCAAACCCACCGGCGACATGACGCCGGCGAGGCCCGAGACGGCGGCGCGACGCGGGATCGCGCTACAGGGCACGGGCAAGGCCGTGCTTGGGCTCGTTGGAGAGCCCTTGCTCCCGCACGTCGAACGGTGGCTGTGGCTGGGCCTGGGGTGGCCAGAGTCGACGGCGGCGAGCTCGGCTGCGGCCGCCGGAGTTCGGGTGCGGTCGGGATCGGTGTTGCAGGGGGTTTGGGGAGGCGTTAGTGCGTGCTGCGTGCTCCTAGTGAGGTGTGGAGCACGATAGTGTGCTCGGTTGGGTGCTACGGTGACCGTGGCCACGGCGGCGACATCGCCGGCGGCGTGGAGCTCTCGGCCAAGGTGGGGCTAGGGCCTAGAGGTCGAAAGGGACCAGGGGAGAAGGGGGAAACAACTCGGGGGCTCACCGCGGAGCTGCAGGGATGGTTAGCGGGCTCGGGGACGCGCTGGAGACGACGAATTCGACGACGACGATGGTCGGAGCCCGAAGAGGGGAACAACGACGTGGCGGCGATGCAGGGCTTCCGGGGACCCGTGGAGCGGTGGGGAGGAAGAGGGGGTCGAGGCGGAGCTCCTGAGCTAGTCGGGGGAGCGAGGGGTGGCCGGAGACGGCTGCTATGGCGAACGGCGGCGACGGTGGTGTTCGGCCGTGTGAGAGAGAGAGCGAGGGAGAGGAGGGAAGAGCCGGGGAAGAGTGAGAGAGAGCAGGGGGGATCGGGACGGCCTGCGGGAGTCGTCCACGCGGCCAGGAGCTCGTCGGCAAGCAGGAGGTGGCCGCGCGGCCGTGCGCGTGCGAGCACGCAGCAGCTTCGGGGCGAGGGGAGGAAGACGACGGAGGGCTGCAGTGGTGGGCTGGGCTGCCTGCTAGCTGGGCCGGCCAGCTGGCTGGGCTGCACAGGGAGGAGCCCAGGTAAGCCTCTCCCTTTTAATTATTTTCTGTTTTCTAATTTCTGACATTTGTTTTGATTTAAATAAAATATTAAATCATTTTATTTCCTTATGCCAATTTTTGCAGGAGCTAGATATATTATTCCAGAGCTCCTTTATAAATGGCATAATATTTGGACATATATTAATATATATAATTAATATATTTCCAATGCAAATATTTATGCATTAATTCCAAATGCCCAAAATAAATACCTATGAGCTCTTAAAAATATTGGTTTGATTTTTATCTCTGTCCAATATTTTCAGAGAGCAACATGAGCATTTTCTTGGACCCTTTTGGAGAAATTTTTATTTGGGTCATTTTCAAAAAGATTCTGAGGGTTTCACAGATCCCCATTTCAAGTTTCTGATGAAAGAGTAAACATGATGCAACACTCTAATGCATGGCTAGCTAGGATGTGACATATATTTTATGCTACTGGCTTATTGTATCAAGAATTTGTCTGCCAGTGTGGAGGATTTCTCTCATACTGGACTTAAAAGATTGGCTTTTCAATAAATATTTTTATTGGAAAACCGGTCGTGACAAGCTTGGTACCAGAGCCAGGCTGACTGTAGGAAGCCGCTAGGTGCGATCGCTAATTGGATATTAGCCTGATAGAGCTAATTTATATTTTTGCAATGGTAGCCATTTTCTGTCAGTCAGCATAAATTTTGCCTACTTTTGTAGATGGCCGACGTTAGCTGCGAGTCTCAGACCTTCGCCAACGTACCCGATGGGTTCGTCAAGCTTCTTTCTTCCATCGTTCAGGTCGCGATGGGGCCATCCATGCGCCCAGTCTTCACACTCTACCAGCACCGAGTCAACGACAGTCTGACCATGCACCAGGCCGCGGTGCAGTTCAGGGGAGGGCGTGGTGAGTTACGCCGCTTCCGGTTCGTGGGAAGAGCCATGCCTACGGAGAGGCATGCTATGCAGATGGCAGCCCGCGAGGCGATAGCTCGTCTCAGGGATGTCCTTGCCGTGATGAAGACTCGTCGTTACCATTATCGTCCGTGCCATGTGCCTTACACCTGTCACTACGCATATTCCTGCCCCAGAGGAGAACGAGACGAGGCTTTTGAGATGCTCATTGAGTATCTCCGGGCCCTGGAGGCAGCCTTCGACAACCTGGTGGACGACTTCGTAGCTACCCGCATGGACTCAGTCCATGGCTGTGCTGCCAACAGGAGGGAGCTCCTACCCATCGCTCCGCCACCGACTTTTGTCTCGTCATCAGCATCTTTTACGCCTACTCGTCGCCTGCCTTCTACCGAAGAATTTAACCAAGTCATTGCACCCACTCCAGCGCGTACTACACCAACCTTCGTGCCCACTCCTGTACGTGTTGCTCCGCCCCTGGCGACCGCTCCGCCCGCTCTGTGCAACACTACACGTATGGAGCCCATTAGCGAGGAGGAGGTCGAGTCCCCAACCTCTCTACGCCTCGCCCTCGGCAGGGCAAGGGAGGTCGTCAACATTTCTGTCTGAGTACGCTTAGCTGCCGTGTGTTGTACCGCTTTGTAAGATATGTGCATAGGCTGGGAGAAGTAGCCTGTTTTCGCATCATGTAGGATCTGGAGAAGTGCACTAGTCTTAATAACATGTCAGGATTAGGTACGCATATCCTGAGTGATGTACTGTATAATTACCGCCCGCGTGTAAGATGTGTAATGAGCAGTCCTTCTCCGTGTGCAAGTCGTTTTATTTTTTTTAAGTAAGCTGAGTTATTTAATTCTATTTGCCAGCTTTATGCATTTTATGGTTTTGTTTTTGCGACTCTTTCCGCTTTTCTTATGGGTTTTACAAAATATATCCCCAGAGTGAAAAATGTCTCGTCCTTGGACTCGCTCCATGCCAATTCCATCAGAGGAAAATTATGATGCACAACCCAGCAACGAGTTCACTCAGGGACAGTCAAGCCAACCGGGAAATGAATCGGCACTTTCACAAATGTGCCGCCTTTATGAACAGAGTCAGCAACAACATCGTGAAATAATGAACCAAGTCATCAACATGGGAAATCACCATGGACAGTATCAGCAACATTCCAAGTTATCTGAGCTACAGAAGACACGTCCTCAAACATTTTCTCACACTGACAAGCCTCTTGAAGCCGAGGACTGGCTTCGAGATATGGAGAGGAAATTAATTATTGCAAAGTGTTCAGATCTCGAGAAAGTACTATATGCTCCACACTATCTCACAGGAGCAGCCGCATCGTGGTGCGAGAATTTTCTGCACATGCATCCCAACGAAAATGACATAACCTGGGATGATTTCAAGGAAGGTTTCCGTGGTGCACATATTCCTAAGAGTATTATGAAAATCAAGAAGAGAGAATTTGATGACCTCAAACAAAGAAACATGACAGTGTCAGATTACAACAGTCAATTTACCCTATTATCCCGCTACGCCAATGAGGAGCGTATGACTGAAATCAAGAAGATGGAGAAATTCCTTGACGGTCTGGCGCCCGCACTTAAATGCCAACTGGTCGTGCACACTTTTCCTGATTTTAAAACGCTGGTGGACAAGGCCATTACTCTGGAAAATGAGAGACGCAGTCTAGAAGATATCCGCAAGCGAAAAAGGGACCAGACTAACCACACTCGCAATCACCGAAGCAAGATAGATTTTAAAAAGGGTGGGACACCCAAATTCTCATCCAATGTCTCACGCCCAATCAAGAATTTTCATGCAAGGGACAAGGAATTCACCTATCGCCCTGGCATTACTTGTTACGCTTGTGGAGAAGAAGGGCACTATGCCAAACAGTGCCCCAAGCCAAGGAACTCAACCCCAAAGCCGAACAACGACAGCAATAATTCAACGCCCAAACGAAACAATTTCAATCCCAACAATAACCACAGGAAGGGTCATCTGAACCACGTAACCAAAGAGGAGGCACAAAATGCTTCGGATATCGTACTCGGTACGTTTCCTGTCAACACAATACCTGCAATGGTTTTGTTTGATTCTGGAGCTTCTCACTCTTTCATCTCGAAAAGTTTTGCTTTGCAAAATAATTTTTCGATGCTTCCTTTGGAGAAATCCATAATAATCAAGTCCCCCGGGATTCAGCAAGTTTCTCAGAATTACTGTCAGAATGTGGTCATTGAGTTTGAAGGATTGGAGTTTTACGCAAATCTTATTGTATTGGAAAATAAAGGGCTGGATGTCATCCTAGGGATGGATTGGCTAACCACCAATAAAGGTTTTATAGACTGTTTCAACAGGACCGTGATTCTCACACACCACCAAGGGAAGACAATAAGAGTATCAGCCAAGGAAGGAAAAAGACCCCGGCAACCGAGATTAAATAAGGTGGACGTTTCTGACCTAAACAAGGTTCCAGTAGTGTGTGAATTTCCAGATGTATTCCCTGAAGAGCTGCCAGGCATGCCACCAGATCGAGAAATAGAATTCCGCATTGAGCTAGCACCAGGAACCACCCCCATATACAAGAAACCATACAGAATGGCACCATCCGAGTTGATCAAATTGAAGAAGCAGATAAAGGAATTACTGGATAAAGGGTACATTCGGGCCAGCTCCTCACCTTGGGGATCACCAATTTTATTTGCCAAGAAGAAGGATGGAACGCTGAGATTGTGTATCGACTATCGAGCACTTAACATGGTCACAGTCAAAAACAAATACCCGATGCCAAGGATAAATGATTTGTTTGATCAACTTGCTCAGGCCAAGGTATTCTCAAAGATTGACTTAAGGTCAGGATACCATCAATTGAAGGTACGAACGGAAGATATCCCCAAAACAGCCTTCACCTCCAGATATGGACTGTACGAGTTCACAGTGATGCCATTTGGATTCACTAACGCCCCGGCATATTTTGTTCACCTCATGAACAAAGTATTTATGAAGTTTCTGGACAAATTCGTCGTAGTATTCATCGACGATATTCTGGTATACTCCAAAACACCAGAAGAGCACGCAGAACATCTCAGGATTGTACTAGGAGAGCTAAGGAAACACCAATTGTATGCCAAGTTTAGCAAGTGCGAATTTTGGCTAAGACAAGTAGGTTTTCTAGGCCACGTGCTGACTCAAGACGGTATAGCAGTGGACCCAGAGAAAGTCAAGGCCGTACTCGACTGGAGGTCACCAGCCAGCGTAACAGACATACGAAGTTTCTTGGGAATGGCAGGGTATTACCGCAGATTTATTGAAGGATTTTCCACCATATCCAAGCCTATGACACAGTTACTCAAGAAAGATAAGAAGTTTGAATGGACAGAAGCCTGCGAGAAAAGCTTCCAAGAGCTAAAGCAGAAGTTAACAACAGCACCAGTATTAATTGTACCCGATATACACAAGAATTTTGAAGTATTTTGTGACGCATCCAGAAAGGGTCTCGGATGCGTGTTGATGCAAGAAGGCAAGGTTGTCGCCTACGCTTCAAGGCAACTTCGCAAACACGAGGAAAATTATCCCACTCATAATTTAGAAATGGCAGCAGTTATTCATGCACTCAAGGAATGGAGGCATTTTCTACTTGGGAATCGATGTGAGATATATACGGATCACAAAAGCCTCAAATACATTTTTACGCAGCCAGAACTAAATTTACGGCAACGCCGCTTGTTAGAATTGGTAAAGGATTATGATGTTGGTATCCATTACCATCCAGGGAAAGCAAACGTAGTGGCCGATGCCCTGAGTTGGAACCCCAGCTCCGACGGGAACTATCTGCACAGCTTGAGGCCCGAATTCCATCAAGAATTTGTCAAGCTCAACTTGATAATGGTAGCAGAAGGCACCATATCAAACTTGGAAATACAACCACACCTTGTGGAGAAAATTAAAGAGGCTCAGTCCGGTCACCCCAGCATTGAAGGAATTAAAAGGAAGTTGAGTATGGGCAAGGCCTCGAAATTCGTCATAGACAATGAAGGAATATTATGGTACGGAGAAAGGCTATGCGTGCCAAACATAGAAGACCTCAAACAGCAAGTTTTAACTGAAGCACACACCACTCCATATACGATCCACCCTGGAGGAACCAAAATGTATAAGGATATTCAGGAAAGATTTTGGTGGCACGGTATGAAGAGGGACATAGCCGCTTTCATTGCATGCTGCGACTCGTGTCAACGCATAAAAGCTGAACATCAGAGACCAGCCGGACTACTGCAACCTAACAAAATACCTGAGTGGAAATGGGATGAAATAGGGATGGATTTTATTGTCGGATTACCTCGGTCACGACACGGGAATGATGACATATGGATCATCACTGATAGGTTGACCAAAGTAGCACACTTTATTCCAGTGAAGACAACCTACACCACTCAGAGGCTTGCCAGAATTTATCTTTCCCGCATAGTCTGTCTGCACGGTGTCCCGAAGACTATAATTTCCGACAGAGGCACTCAGTTCGTCTCAAGATTTTGGGAGCATTTACAACAGGCTCTGGGAACCCAACTAGCCTTCAGTACCGCATACCATCCTCAGACTGATGGACAAACAGAACGCGTAAACCAAGTTTTAGAAGACATGCTGAGAGCATGTGTCCTCACCTATGGAACCAGTTGGGAGGACAGCCTGCCATATGCCGAGTTCGCATACAACAACAGTTACCAGGCCAGCCTGCAAATGGCTCCTTTCGAAGCCCTATACGGAAGGAGATGTCGTACCCCGTTAAATTGGTCAGAGACCGGAGACAGCCGCATCTTCGGACCAGATATGCTCAGAGAAGCCGAGGAAAAAGTCAAGCTAATCAGGGACCGACTTAAGACCGCTCAAAGTCGACAGAAAAGTTATTATGATCAGAAACATCGTAGGGTCAGCTTCGAACCCGGTGAATTCGTATACTTGAGAGTATCCCCGATGAGAGGATTGCAACGGTTTAAGATTAAAGGAAAATTAGCACCAAGATTCATTGGACCATTTTGCATAGTGGCACGAAGAGGCACTGTAGCCTACCAGCTAGACTTACCCGAAGACTTGTCCGACATTCACGACGTGTTCCACGTCTCTCAATTAAGGAAGTGCGTAAGCAACCCAGAGAAACAAGTATCTCATGAGAACATTGACATACAGCCAGACCTCACTTATCGAGAACGTCCCATAAGAATATTAGAGGAGTCTGAAAGGAGGACCCGACAGAAAACCATCAAGTTTTTCAAAGTCCAGTGGAGCAATCACACCGACAGTGAAGCAACCTGGGAAAGCGAGGATTTTCTTCGGACAGAGCATCCACACTTATTTAAGGATCAGCTGAAATCTCGGGGACGGCATTTTTCCTAAGGGGGTAGGTGTTGTGACACTCCAAAAATTTTACCTTGGTTTTCAGCAAAAACTTTGTGGTTTTTGAATAGAGGCCATTTAAAATTTTCCAGAAAACCTTCCTCTTAAGAGACTTTCTTTTCTTTGGCAAGGTTTTTATTCTGGCTTCAAACTTTGGTGTTTGACCTTTTGAAACTTCGTCTCTGTTGGTTCTCTCCCTAAATTATTTTTGGGAGTTTAATCTTTTTCTTTAAAAAAAAGAAACTCCATGAAATTTGGGATTTTCTTATCTTGGAACCACCATGACTTGGCATTCTTGCCCATGTGGTAAAACCCCTCCAAAACCTCCCCTACAACTTGTGATCAACCTAAATTCTCTGTCCCAACTAATCCAAACTGGTTTTGGATTTTTATTCCAATTATTTTTCCCTCAATTCAATTCTGAAAATTATTTGGAGCCTGAGAGATTTTCAAAGCAAGTGCCCTATTGCATTTGAGTTTTGACCTCAAACCAATTCTCCTGGATTGTCCTTTGAACCCACAACCCAGAACCATCTTGATTCACTCCTCCTCTTTTCAAATTTTTCAAAATTCAGTCTCTGCAAGTTTGGACCAGATTTGCCAAATTTGGTGAAATTCATATCTACACTCCTCCAAAAATTCCACCAAAATTCAGGCAGCCTATTTGAGCAAGGAGAAGCCACCCCACCAAAAATCAGCTCAAGGAAAAATCACCAGAGGCCAATTTCATTCGGTCGAACACCTTGTGAGCACTGTTACTGTTCAATGTTCAGAAATTCAGTTTCAGTGTCATCTTCAGTTTCGACAGTTTCAGTCACGCGGCCACAGTGCACTTGGCACGTTGCTCGCGGCCTCGTTTGCTTGTCCGAAGCTTCACACGCGCACTTGGCGCGACCCTGGCGTCGGTGGCGCCCTGGCCCGCCTGCGCCAGCGTGTCTTGCGGCGGCCGGCTCCCCGTAACGGCCGACAGGGAGGAGAACGGCGGCGCAACGCCGTTCGGCACCGCCCAAATCTTCTGGTGGCTCCGCGTGGCCTTCTCCGTGCTAGCGCACGCATGCGGCACCGTCGCCGTGGCGCAACACGCACGGAGAGCGCTCTCTGCCGCCGACGGGCCCGCGCCACCCCGTTCCGTCGAGCTCGACCCAAACGCCCAAACCCCGGCCAGCTTAGCACAAAAATGGACCCGTTGAACATCTGTGATAACGCTCGACCCCCTAACCACCCCGACCGAGCACTGCGCCACCGTAATCGCTCGCCGGAAATCTCCGTTCACGGCAACCGCCTCGGACCGCCTATATAAAGGGGTCCCGAGCTCACTCTCGTGCACGCAGCACCTCCACTACTCACCAACACCCCGCCAGGCCACTGGGAGGACCTCGAGGAGGTCTCCTTCCCCGGCTCCGGCCACCTCGCCCCGCCTCGGCCTCCAGCTCGATTCACTTCGGTGAGGCCACCTCCGGCGCCCAAACCTCGTCCGTAGCCCTCTCTTGCACCCAGTAGTCTAACCCCCACCTCAATTTAATCTTTGCAGCCCTCTCCGACGAGCTCCATCCACGCCCGAACCACCGTCCGCCGGAGTTGAGACCGCCGTCGACGTGCTGCTCACCGGCGACCAACACCACCACCCACCGTTGCGGAAGGACACGGTGAGCACATTGGTAAACTCTAATCCCCATGCCTCGCCGTGGATCGCCGCCGGCGACCACAGCAGCTCTCGGGCGCCGACGAGCCTCATCCCTCCCATTTGAAATTTAAACATGACAAGTGGGACCCGCTGTCAGCCTCTCTGTCCTTTCTAAACGAAGCGTTATCTGAAAGCGCTCTCTGCCAAATACGTTTTCTCTTCGGGCTGGCGTAATCGCTACCGAAGCGTTTTCTGCTTTTATAAACTAGCCCCTGGAAATCTTCTGTTTCATTACAGATAAGTCCCTGGACAAAAACCCTTATAACTTTTAATCAGAAAAGTATTTTTGATTGATTCTTTTTCTGTTCTCTTTAAAATTTTGTCTAGTTTTTTATCAGATTTATTTGAAAAATATTTGGTTTACCTTTTGTGCTCTCCTTGGTATTTACGTTAGCGCATATATCTTCTTTAAACGTAGATACCGAAGGAGGTGACGGAGCCGCGAACTTCACCGAGCTAGGCTCCGACTACTCTGAACCAGGCAAGCATGTTTGAACTTTTGATATGATGAGTGTCTTGGCATGTTTTGCATTTAGTTAGTTTCATGGCAAGCCGGTGAGTATACCGATGAACGTTATTTTATGTGATAATGAGGTAAGTGAGTTCGATGATCCATACGTGGATGAATGTGAATATGAATGGCCATGCGTTGGCATGAGGATGGGTACGACGGCAGTGTTGTAGCATGCCAGTCTTACGCCAGACTATGTGACTTCAGTGTCAAACCATATCGGTCCAGTACCTATCATTTCCTTCCTTGTACTACCACATGTTTTCCGCAAGGAATATGGTTTAGTAAGTTCCAAACCGCTTTCGTGGTACACACCAAAGAGGAGAGGCCGTGATGATGGTTCCATGGCCCTGGATTAAAGCCAGTCATCCGGTCAGGGGGCATCGGTGTTTCCGGTTGGGACCGAGAGGGGGGCACCCCTTAGAGCGCGCGTATATAAATTTGATCCCATGCTATTCCAGATTGTGATCTCCCCGTCTCAAAAGTTTTTCTTGGACGATGACTAGGGTGATTCCTAGCATCGAGAGATAGGATGGGTGTGTACCGGTTAGCTGTGTTTTCTTCTGAAATACCGTAAATGGAACTAGTCCTTCGAGACTACGGAAATCCGTTGACTGTGGGAAAAATTTTGTACAAACTCTGCAGAGTCATATATTCCTCCAAATCATCTCTTCCATGTCAAGTTTCGTTCCTTCTTATCCTAATCAATTGTCAGCTTTGATGACAGAGACTCCGGTGAATCGCATGAGTGCTAAGTCCGGTTAAATGATCACTCCTATGGATGGACTAACCCGTTTGTTTTCATGAATTGAATGTTTATTATGAGTATTATTTACTTGTGAATAAAAGCCCTTTATGTGATGTCGCTCAGACGTCCGACTGTGGCATTTTTTTTAAAGCCCTTTCTGCGATGTCGCTCAGACGTCCGACTGTGGCATTTCTTTTAAAGCCCTTTATGTGATGTCGCTCAGACGTCCGACTGTGGCATTTCTTTTAAAGCCCTTTATGTGATGTCGCTCAGACGTCCGACTGTGGCATTTCTTTTAAAGCCCTTTTTGCGATATCGCTCAGACGTCCGACTGTGGCAATTCTTTTAAAGCCCTTTATGTGATGTCGCTCAGACGTCCGACTGTGGCATTTCTTTTAAAGCCCTTTATGTGATGTTGCTCAGACGTCCGACTGTGGCATTTCTTTTAAAGCCCTTTATGTGGTGTCGCTAAGATGCCCGACTGTATCATCATTTTCCTTATTTTTATTTGTTCACCTTTCGAGGCGTCGCTTCAGACACCCGATCGGTCCTTATTTATGTTCTGTGGAATTTCAGGCGGACTACCGCCGTTTTTTTCCCTTTTTACTCACCCGTTATGCCAGTTTTGTTTATTGTGCGTTAAGGAATTAATCTTGTTGCATCCATGCATGCATTTGTTATATCTTACGTCCGAACTGTCTTGCGAGTACTTTCAAAGTACTCACTGGCTTGTTGATTTGGCTAGATGCTGACGAAGGCGATCTCATGGATGAAGAGTTCGATAGCGAGCCCGACACTTAGAGGAGTCCCAGTCAGTCTTGTGCGACCCTGGATTTGGCCACTGTTTTATATCCGCTTCCGCTACCAAATAAATTCATCGAGCCTCTCCTCGACGTTTGATGAGATGACAGACGTAAAGTCTTGTCTTTCTCTCCCCGCTGTGTTTTTCCACCACCAGCCTATCCTTGAGTCAGTAGTATGTCTCCACACCACTGTGTTCTGTCCGCCATTATGTATGATTATTGGCGTACTTGTAATAATTTGGTTGAGCAACCGTAGTTCGACCCTGTAATATATTTTATGCTACTGGCTTATTGTATCAAGAATTTGTCTGCCAGTGTGGAGGATTTCTCTCATACTGGACTTAAAAGATTGGCTTTTCAATAAATATTTTTATTGGAAAACCGGTCGTGACATTTAAGCGGCCATGCCAAGAATGGCTGGGTGGTTTACTCGGCAGCAAGCACCCCCAACAGGGTGCTAACGATCCGTCCTCAAAGCACTACGGCATGGGATTACGCGCCGGTAGCCTTATCTCACCAAGCGTAGGGTGCAAACATACAAAGAAAGATCTAACGGGAAGATAGCATGCGTGACATTGAAGTACTGTAGAGTTATATTACTTCAAATAATCGCAGCGGTTCTAACTTAAGATAAAAATGTCTTGGTCTTGAACTCGCAGCGGCGACGAGAAACGGGGTGCCTAGTCCTGGCGCTGGCCCTCCACCCTCTCAACGCTGTCGACGCAGTCGATGATGGGCTTGATATGCTCCTTGAGCACCACTAGGTCCGCCTCCATCAGCAAGCTCTCCAACGTGTTTGGAAAGTTGACAGTGGGGTTCCAGAACGCCACCTTGCTGAGCACCTTGGTCAGGGTGCCTCAGCAGAGCATCAGGGGCTCGTTGGCCAGACAAGTTGCTTGGTTGGAGCAGAGCTCCTCCAAGGCTCCAAGAACGCCCTCGAAGAACAGGGTCAGTTTGGCATTGGGACTCACGTTCGGCTCCTGGGAGTACCTCACATTCGGCACCCCCATGGAAGCCAGCTTCATGGTGATCCTGCCGGCCACATCGGCGAGGCGGCTAACCCAACGGTTTATGCCCTTCGCATACTCCTTGTGTTCGGCGGCATCATTCCTCCGCAGCTGCCTCTCCTCTTCCAGGTCCTTGGTCAGGTTCTCTTCCCGGGCCCTGACCTCCGAAAGCGTCCCCTCAAGGCCCTCCAGCTTCAGCTTCAAGTCATTGATGAAGGCGTTGGCCTTGGACAGCAGCTCGGCCTTGCCAAGGACTGTGGCTTGCGCCTCCGACAAAGCACCGTTGGCCGCGTCCTTTTCCCCCGTCAGCTCCAAGACCTAATTCTTCAGCACATCCCGATCCACCTCCAGCTCCTTCACCTTGCTGGCACGGACCAGGGCTTGAGCATTGAGTGCCTCCTTATGCCTCTGCTCCAGCTCCTGGGTCCACTGCGTGACGAGCTTCTCGACCTCCTCATCCTTGCCACAAAGTGTGGCGGCGAGCGCCTTCTCACGAGCGGCAAGGTCCTCCTCCTGGGAGTTCAGCTCAGCCTAGTGCTGGTGCTGAGCGGCCTCGTCCTTGGCGGCGTGTTCCTTCGCCGCCTCCTGGGCTTTCTTGACATCAGCCCGGTTCAGGATGAGCTCATGTTTGCACTCAGCCAGCAGATCCTCGGCAACCTTCGGTTCTTCATGGGTCGTGCGGAATCAGGCCTGTGTCTCAGTGACACGCTCCCCGAGATCCGTCTCCACCTTTTCCACCGCCGCCATCCTGGATTTTGTGTAGTCCAGTGATAATCCCCAAGTGCAGGGAATCATCGTAGCAATTCCAAAGGTGGAAGTGATAATTATGGACTGTTGAACCCACAAGGAGCTAAAGGTAAGATCAATATTCTCTCAAGCCCTATCTTCCACTTATACGACTCTACGTACACCGAGCGTTTGCTTCCAACTAGAAACGAGAAATAAAACTACGTTGTGGATGTGAAGTGGATAACTTTGTATTATATCGGAGACCTAAAATATTAAAGTAGGTGCTATTATCATAAAGTTAGAATATATTACTAAATATTATAAATAGCCAATGCGGAATAATGGTGGATCGGTATGCAGAATTGTCCTAGGCAATTGTTAACAAGACCGATAGTCATCATTGCAATTTCATATGAGGGAGAGGCATAAGCTAACATAGTTTCTCTTCTTGGATCATATGCACTTATGATTGGAACTCTAGCAAGCATCTGCAACTACTAAAGATCATTAAGGTAAAACCCAACCATAGCATTAAAATATCTAGTCCTCTTTATTCCCATACACCATGTCCTGCTTATCCATGTTTGTTTTTCAGTCACTCACGCAACACAGACAATAAGAAAACCATGGACATATTGCAACACCCTACAGCGGGAATCCCTCACGCTTGTGCAACACGGAGGGCACCATAGGACATCACCAAAGTAAAACATACAACTCATACCAATCTAGATCATCAATCAACCCAAAGATAAAGGATACCTATTGAAAACATCATAGGATGGCAACACATCATTGTATCATAATATGTGGCATAAAGCACCATGTTTAAGTAGGGATTACAGTGGGGTGCGGGGGAGTGGACCGCGTAAAAGAGATGAGGATGGTGATGATGATGGTGATGTTGATGTTGATGAAGATGATCACCGCGGCGATGATTGCCCTCCCGATGGCACTCCGGTGCCATCGAGAGAGAGGAGGAGAGGTTGTCACCCTTGTGCTTCCTCCTCCATGGCCTCCCCCTTGCATGGGGAGAGGTTCTCCCTCTAGTCCTTGGCCTTCATGGTGATGATGGCCCCTCCGAGATCCTCCTCCATAGCCTCTGGTGATGATGGCCCCCTCCGGCAGGGTGCCAAAGAGGGCCTAGATTGATTTTTCGTTGCTACAGAGGCTTGCGGCGGCGGAACTTCCGATCTACGTTATTTTCTAGAGGTTTCTGTATTTATAGGAATTTTTGTTGTCGGTCTCACGTCAAGGAGATGCCCGAGTCATCCACGAGGTAGGCCCATGCGCCCGAGGGGGTGGGCGCGCCCCCCTCCCTCGTGGACGGCCCGGGACTCTTCTTGCCCAAGTCTTTTACTCCGGGGTCTTCTTTTGGTCCATAAAAGATAGTCAAAAATTGGCACGTTAATTGGACTCCGTTTGGTATTCCTTTTTTGTAAAACCCAAAAACAAGGAAAAAGCAGAAGCTGGCACTGGGCACTAGGTTAATAGGTTAGGCCCAAAAATCATATAAAATAGCATATAAAACATCCAAGGTTGGTAATATAATGGCATGAATACTTCATAAATTATAGATACGTTCGAGACGTATCAGCATCCCCAAGCTTAATTCCTGCTCGTCCTCGAGTAGGTAAATGATAAAAGAAATAATTTATGAAGTGTGAATGCTAGCAAGTGCATAAGTTTCATCAATGATAGTTCCAATCACTTTTTCTAGCATCATTATATGTCATAACAGTAGCTCATTTTCATAAAAAAAATCATGATCAAGTAACAAGCTATTCACATGTTAAAGTATACATCATAAACTTTCTTGAAACTAACAAACTATATTCTCAGTCATCAAACAATTGCAATTCATCTTATTTTCAGGAAGGGTCTATGGCAGAGCTTTGATTTAGCAAACTCCACATACTCAACTATCATTTAATCTTTCACAATTGCTAACACTCACGTGATAGTTATGGGTTCAAAGTCTTAATCGAACACATGCAATGATAGGGGCTTATAGATTCGCCTCCCAACCTTTTACCTCAAGGGTAATGTCAACAATAATAGTTCATGATAACCTACATCCAATTGGATATATATATATATATATATATATATATATATATATATATATATATATATTAGGATCTTTCCAAAACAATGTGCTTGCCAAAGGATAAAATGTAAAAAGGAAAGGTGAAGATCACCATGACTCTTGCATAAGGGTAGAGGATAAAAGTAAAAGATATGCCCTTCGCAGAGGGAAGCAGAGGTTGTCATGCACATTTATGGTTGTATGCACAAAATATTAATGCAAAAGAACATCACTTTATATTGCCACTTGTGATATGGACCTTTATTTTGTAGTTCGTTGCTTTTATATATTCCACATCAGAAGATCGTTTAAAGCTTATTTTCTCCACATTAATAGATCATGCATATTTAGAGGGCAATTTTAATTCCGTGCACCGATGACAATTTAGTTGAAGGATCTTACTCAATCCATAGGTAGGTATGGTGGACTCTGATGGCAAAACTGGTTTAAGGAATGTTTGGAAGCACAAGTAGTATCTCTACTTGGTGTAAAGAATTTAGCTAGCATGAGGGGGGAAAGCAAACTCAACATGTTCGATGATCCAAGACAATATACTTTATTTCGGATATAAGAAATCAAAACCCATTACGTTGTCTTCCTTGTCTGACATCAATCATTTAGCATGTCGTATTTTAATGAGTTCTCACAATTAGAAAAGATGTGCAAGATAGTATAATTTATATGTGAATTCTCTCTTCCTTCAATATTATTTCATGAATTGTTCAAGTGACCAATTCTACGTTTGCTAACTTTCAATAAGTTTACTACCTATACTCATTCTGTGTGAAGTCATTACTCCCCATGGTATAAGAATGTGAAACATATATAAATTAAGATTTTTGATATTCAATTCATTCAACCATTTACTCATAGGATATATGTGAAGCACGTGAGTAAATGACAAAGTACTCCAAAAAGATATAAGTGAATGACACTGAGTAGTCAAATAATTAACTAGCCATGGGAGGATTATTTTTTTATGCAAGATTTCAGATCCAATGATTTTATTCAAACAACAAGTAAAATTGAAAATACGCTCCAAGGAAAACACATATCATGTGACGAATAAAAATATAGCTCCGAGTAAGGTATACCGATAATTTTGAAGACGAAAGAGGGGATGCCTTCCGGGGCATCCCCAAGCTTAGGCGCTTGAGTCATCCTTGAATATTACCTTGGGGTGCCTTGGGTATCCCCAAGCTTAGGGTATTTCCACTCCTTATTCTCCTCATATCGATATCTCACCCAAAGCTTGAAAACTTCAATCACACAAAACTTAACGGAACTTCGTGAGATAGGTTAGTATGATAAAGTGTAAACCATTCACTTTGGTACTGTCAAAGACAAGGATCATAATTGTTCTCACACAATGCCTACTGTACCATATCATTTCTAAAATTTATATTGAGAAATATAAGCAATAGAAATTAGAAAACAAGCAAACTATGCAATGAAAATAGAATCTGTCAGAAACAGAACAGTCTGTAATGATTTGAACACCAACCATACTTCTGCTAAAAAAATTCTGAAATAAATTGGTGGATGTGAGGAATTTTTCTATTAATCTTCTCAAACAAGAATCAACTCAATCGCACTCTTTTGTAAAAAAATGGCAGCTAATCTCATGAGCGCAAAGTTTCGGTTTTTTTACAGCAATATCACATTAACCTTCACCCAAGTCTTCCCAAAGGTCTTACTTGGCACTTTATTGAAACAAAAGCTATAATACATGATTAATACAGTAGGTTAATCATGAGAACGCACAAAAACAGTAAGGGTAAAAATTGGGTTATCTCCCAACAGGCATTTTTCTTTAATGTCTTTTAGCTAGGCATGATGATTTCAATGATGCTCACATACAAGATAAGTATTGAAAAATAAAAAGAGCATCATGAAGAATATGATTAGCACATTTAAACCTAACCCACTTCCTGTGCCTAGGGATTTTGTCAGCACACAATTTATAGGAACAAGAATCAACTAGCATAGGAAGGAAAAACAAGGATAACTTCAAAACATTAAGCACATAGAGAGGAAACTTGATATTATTGTAACTCCTACAAGCATATATTCCTCCCTCATAATAATTTTCAGTAGCATCATGAATGAATTCAACAATATAGCCATCACACAAAGCATTCTTTTCATCATCTACAAGCATAGAAATTTTACTACTCTCCACATAAGCAAAATTCTTCTCATTAGGAATAATGGAATCATTACTAACTAAAGTTGACACTCTTCCAGATCCACTTTAGATTATAGTATTATTCATACTCCAAAAGATATAACTGAAGTTCATGGAGCATTCTACAATTAATATAGACTAACCAATATCCAAGCTCAAAATATATAAGTGAAGCACACGAAGCATTCTATAAAACCATACTCAAAAGATTTAAGTGAGGCACAAAGAGCAATTCTATAAGATCGTACTTAAAAGATATAAGTGAAGTACATGAAGCATTCTACAAATCAATTAAGGGCTATCTCATACTATCATGGTTCTTAAAGAAAAAGAAAAACACAAAGGACACAAATCATGTGAACAAAACAAAAACCGAGGTATACCGATAATTGTTGAAGAAGAAAGATGGGATGCCAACCGAGGAATCCCCAAGAATAGATGCTTGAGTATCCTTAGAATATTTACATGGGGTACCTTGGTCATCCCCAATCTTGAGCTCTTGACTCTCTTTATCCTTATCACATTGGTAACTCCTCGTTCTTTGAACACTTCATCCATACAAAACTTTAACAAAAACTTTGTGAGATCCATTAGTATAGTAAAGCAAATCACTACCTTTAGGTACTATTTAAACTCATTCCAATTTCATATTAGAACTATATCTACTGTATTCCAACTTCTCTATGGTTCATACCCTCCGATACTAGCCATAGATGCATCAAAATAAGCAAACAACACACGAAAAACAGAATCTGTCTAAAACATGACAGTCTGTAGTAATCTGGAGGTTTAGTGAACTTTTGTAACTCCAAAAATTATGAAATAAATTTGAAAATTTGAAAAAGTTCTACAGAAGTAAGGTTCAAAATGTTCCATACCCATTTGACTTTCCAGTAAAAAATGTAAAATCACGCGCTACATCCAGAGTTTCTGTTTTTGTTCTGCACATAGTAAACAAGCAATCTAATCATCCTAAAACCAAAGCTTGGCACATTATTTTTATAATACAATGGATATATATATAAGGGGATAATTATTTACAGAGAAACTTCCATGAAAAATGCTACATTGTTTCCGTGAGCATGAACACGAGTGCTCAAGGTCGACCCTCACTTTTTCAATGCATAACTTTCCAATCCACTACGGGAAATAGCTAATTTGCCGTCAGCTTTTCGTCGGGCAGACGGCAAAGAAAGGGTTTGCCGTCATCAGTAGACGGCAAAGAAAAACTGTCAGTAAAATAAACTTTTCCATGTGGGAAAAAAAACACAGATGGCAAAGAACGTACTTTGCCGTATGTAATAGAAAAACTAGACGGCAAAGATCTTTGCCATCTGCGTTTTATATTACAGACGACAAAGAACATACTTCGCCGTCTATAATATAAAACGCAAACGGCAAAGATCTTTGCCGTCTGGAATAAAAAATGAAGACAACAAAGAAAGAAACACAACACGCGGATCGATCACATGGATCGATGACATGGCAGGATCTCAGCCACACATCCCCTCGTGCCCAAACACACCTCACACCCCCACGTGCAGCACTCTCTCCCTTATCTTCTCCCCCACCACGATCTCTCTCCCCCACCATGATCTCTCTCTGGTTTCTCTCGCTTATCCATACGTCGTCGCCGGTCACCACATCTCCCTCCAGCCCCGACCACTTCTCCCTTCGCCCCCGGCCTCGGCCCCGTCCCCGTCGCCCCCGGCCACGGACCTGGTGCGCCCGAAGCTCCACCGGCGTCCGGCCACCACCTCGCCCGCCGGCCATCACCTCGCCCATCAGCCACCACCTCTTGCGCCGGCCCCGGCCACTTCCTCCATCACCCCCGGCCTCAGCCCCGTCACCCTCGAAGCTCCGCAGGGATCCAGCACGACGTCTTCTGCCATCCCCGTCGCCCTTCCCCCATCGCCACGGGCGTCGCCGGCCCCGTTGCCCCAGCTAGGTGAGCGGGGTGCAGGCGAGCAGGGCCGTGCGGGTACGCAGCGAACATAGGTGGGTCGTGATTCGAAGACCAGGGCATGACTGCTGCGGGCCGGTGCTGGCAGGGCAGCCGGCGTAGGAGGGCCCTGCAAGCGAAGCGCGAGCGGTCGGTGCTAGCAGGGCATGGGCGAGCTGGGCCATGCGTCTGCGCGGCGAGCATGGCTGGGTGCTAGTGCAGAGGATGGCCGGGCGGCTGTGGGGTGGCGCGGCAAGGCGAGCAGGGCAAGGCGGCGGCAGTGGATCCCCGACCAGTAGAAGCACAGCCGGTGGTCAAGTCCCTGTTCTTGCGTTGGAGAAGGACTTGATTGCTTTTATTTTTTACTTTCTAGGGTCCTTTGTGTAAATTTTTAGGACAACTGTGTAACTTCTCTGTAACTCCACGAACAATGAATGAAAGGTAGCATGGCCGTGTCGAAACAAAATCTACGTGAGCTGAACCTGCTCTCTTCGAATTGATGTTCATGTGTCCGGCGAGATGCTCTGCACTGACATTATTTAAAAAAAATGCAAAACAATCTTTGTCGTCTCTACTTAAGTCTAGATGACGGCAAAGAACAAGTTTTGACTGACGGCAAAGAACAGGGTCTTGCCGTCTATTATTTTTGCGACAGATGGCAAATCTATAGTTGGCTGACGGCAAAATCTTTGCCGTCTGCCTGATGAATTGCTGACGGCAAAGCAGTCTTTGCCGTGACCCTCTTTGCTGTCTATGTTTGCCATCAGCCGGGTGACGGCAAACTCTTTGCCATCTGTATTTCGCCCTTTGCCGTCTGTACTCGCCAGACGGCAAACTAGCTGATTCCTGTAGTGATCACTTTTCTTTTTGAAAAACTTTTTAGGCATGAGAGGCAAGTAATTTTTTTTGTATTTTAATTCTTTAATTTTTTTGTATGTTTCGCCCACAACTAAATAGAAACAAAAAAGGAAAAACAAAATCTACTTAGTGAAGAAAGCAAACAAGCATACACAAGAATATCAACCCCACACTATTGCTCCCCCGACAACGGCGCCAGAAAAGAGCTTGATAATACCCAAGTGCAGGGAATCATCATAGAAATTTCCAAATGTGGAAGTGATAAGAATGGAGTGTCGAACCCACACGGAGCTAAAGGTAAGATCAATATTCTCTCAAGCCCTATCTGCCACTGATTGGACTCTACGTACACCGAACGTTTGCTTCCAACTAGAAACAAGAAATAAAACTACGTTGTGGGTATGAAGTGGATAACTTTGTATTATATCAGAGAGATAAAATATTAAAGTAGGTGTTGTTATCATAAAGTTAGAATATATTACTAAATATTATAAATAGCGAGTGCGGAATTGTCACATCCTAGTTAGCCATGCATTAGAGTGTTGCATCATGTTTACTCTTTCATCAGAAACTTGAAATGGGGATCTGTGAAACCCTCAGAATCATTTTGAAAATGACCCAAATAAAAATTTCTCCAAAAGGGTCCAAGAAAATGCTCATGTTGCTCTCTGAAAATATTGGACAGAGATAAAAATCAAACCAATATTTTTAGTGGCTCATGGACATTTATTTTGGGCATTTGGAATTAATGCATAAATATTTGCATTGGAAATATATTAATTATATATATTAATATATGCCCAAATATTATGCCATTTATAAAAGAGCTCTGGAATAATATATATAGCTCCTGCAAAAATTGGCATAAGTTAAATAAATGATTTAATATATTATTTAAATCAAAACAAATGTCAGAAATTAGAAAAACAGAAAAATATATAACAGGAGGAGCTTACCTGGGCTCCTCCACTGTGCGGCCCAGCCAGCAGCCGGCCCAGCCCACCTCCCTCCTCTGTCGTCTTCGTCCCGACAGAGGGAGGGGAGTGTGGCCGGCGCGCGCGCGCGCCACCGCGCCACGCCACCTCTCTCCCTGCCTGCCTGCCCTCCCCTCCTCGCCTCGATGCCCTGGACGACGCCACGCCTCCCCCCTGCTCTCTCTCACTCTCCCCCGGCTCTTCCTTCCTCTCCCTCGCTCTCTCTCTCACACGGCCGAACACCACCGTCGCCGCCGTTCGCCATAGCAGCCATCTCCGGCCACCCCTCGCTCCCCCGACTAGCTCAGAAGCTCCGCCACGACCCCCTCTTCCTCCCCACCGCTCCACAGCTCCCCGGAAGCCCTGCATCGCCGCCACGTCGCCGTTCCCCTCTTCGGGCTCCGACCATCGTCGCCGTCGAATTCGTCGTCTCCAGCGCGTCCCCGAGCCCGCTAACCATCCCTGCAGCTCCGCGGTGAGCCCCCGGATCGTTTCCCCCTTCTCCCCTGGTCTCTTTCGACCTCTAGGCCCTAGCCCCACCTTGGCCGAGAGCTCCACGCCGCCGGCGATGTCGCCGTCGTGGCCACGGTCACCGTAGCACCCAACCGAGCGCACTATCGTGCTCCCCACCTCACCAGGAGCACGCAGCACGCACTAACGCCTCCCCAAACCCCCTGCAACGTCGATTCCGACCGCACCCGAACTCCGGCAGCCGCAGCCGAGCTCGCCGCCGTCGACTCCGGCCACCCCAGGGCCAGCCACGGCCACCGTCCGACGCGCCGTCGAGCTAGCTATCCAACGCACCTAGCCGCACGCCGTTTGGAGCACCACAGAGGAAACCCGAGGCCCCTGCACGCCGCGGACCTCGCCGGCGACTAACCGCCGGCGGGTTTGACCTGTCCGACCTGAGGTTTGACCCCCCCAGGGTCACTGACGCGTGGGCCCTGTCGGACAGGTGGTTAGTTAGTACTAATTACCGTTAGTCAACCCCCCCTGACACTGACAGTGGGCCCCAGCGCCACTAATCCCTAATTAGGATTAATTTAAACCTGTTAAACCCCCCCTGTCACTGACGTGTGGCCCCCACACGTCAGGTTTGACTTCAGCCAGCCGCAGTTGACCACTGACGTCATGCTGACGTCATGCTGGCGCAATAATTATAATTTCTGGATTTAATTTAAATCAGGAAATTCCAGAATATTATTTAAACTTCAAAAATTCATAACTTTTATTCTGTAACTCCAATTTGGACAAATTATATATGAAAAATGATCAGAAAAATCCAATCTATCCATCTGTACCATTTTCATGCATGATCAAACAAGTTAAATTGATGTTTTAAGCAGAACAAGGAAAAGCACTTTAAAAGGCCATGTTTGAGTTTGAAATTTGAATCTTTGATTCAAATTTGTTCAAACCCTTCTGGTTTTAGTTGCATTAGCCCAACACACTCATATTGCTATGTTTCATGCATGCATCATATTGTTGCACATTGTTTGGTGATGGTTGTGTATCGGTGTCCTTTGCGACAGGTTCTGCCTCCGAAGAGTACCGTGATTACCCTAACGAAGAACCGTATCAGTGCATCGAACCATCAGGCAAGCAACCAACCATTTGATCATATCGATACAATCCCATGTTCTCGCTCCTGCTCTCTTTTACTGCATTAAGACAACGCGATTCAAACTGCTGTGTGCTACGGTAGTTGAACCCATTTCCTCTGCATGACCTGTCATTGCCACAGTAACTAGATGAAACCCACTAGCATGTGTAGGAGTTGATTGAGCCCTATGTATGTGTTGTTCCTACCTTGCTATGCCTGCTATGCTTAGAGTCGTGTCAGGTCTGGTTCATCTGGGTGATGGGCTAGAGTGAAATGGTTATGTCGGTAATGAGAGTGGTGTGGTGAACACGATTTGGTAAAGGTATCGATGAGAGGCCATGTAGGAGTACATGGTGGGTTGTTTCATTGAAGCCGACCTTAAGCACTGAGATCTGTATGTGTGATTTAAGAATCAGCTACTACCATGCATTGGGCCCGAAACCAATGGACCCTCTCGGCTTCTTATTCACCCTAGTTCTCCGTCCAGGAGTTGCAAGTAGTTTCTGGTGTTTGTAGCCTACTGGAGGCCGTGGACAGCGCTGACCGTAGGGGTGGGCTGTGATGCGGTAGGTACGTGGCACGGTGTACCGAATACCCGTTAGGTATCTCGGGAACCCTGTTCACATCGTTCGGGGCCGTATGGGAAACCTCGGCCGGACTCCCTGCGGATGGAACCTGAATAGGCGATAAACCCGGACTGGAGGCTTAGGTGATTAGGTAGGTCGTGGCCGACACCCACGTTGGGCTTCCGCTTGAAGGTTGCCGAGTACATGTCGTGTAAACGACGGTAAGTGGTGAGAGCGTGTATGAAGAAGTACACCCCTGCAGGGTTAACATGATCTATTCGAATAGCCGCGTCCGCGGTAAAGGACTACTTGGTTGCCTATACAGTTCATAGACAAGTAAATGGAAACTACTAAAAGCCTCAAGATAAGTGTGAGTGCCGAGGATGGCTCTTCCGTAGGAAGACGGAGGTGGATCCTCGGTAGTGTATTGAAGTGGTGAGTAGTGGACTCGTGTGCGCAAAACCATTTCAAGTTGGAGTATCGTAGAATAGTCTAGCCAAGAGTCAAAGCTGGCCTGCTGCAATAACTCCACCAACCCTTCTTGATACTATGCATGTATGTAGGATCTGATGTAAGTCTTGCTGAGTACCTTTGTACTCATGTTGCTATAATCTACATTTTTACAGAAGACGCTGCAACCCCTTCTGATGGGTTCTATGTAGACGTTGACATCAACGAGTAGGCTAAAGACCCAGGTGGTGACCCTGAGCTTGTGATGGACCACGTAGTATAGCTAGGCTTTCCAAGCCTCTTTTATTTTACTAGTTGTCTGTACTCAGACAAGTTACTTCCGCTGCTGGTTTGTATGACTGTATGACTTGTATGTTGGGTCGTGAGACCCGTACCTTGGTGTATGTTATGTATGGCTCCCTGAGCCTTAAATAAAGTACTTGTGTCATAGAGTCATGTTGTGATGCTTCGTTGTATTTGCACATATCGAGCATAATGTGTGTATGATTGAAATGCTTGGTATGTGTGGGATCTGACTATCTAGTTGTTTATCTTTAGTAGCCTCTCTTACCGGGAAATGTCTCCTAGTGTTACCGCTGAGCCATGGTAGCTTGCTACTGCTCTGGAACACTTAGGCTGGCCGGCATGTGTCCTTCTTCGTTCCTGTGTCTGTCCCTTCGGGGAAATGTCACGCTTTGAGTACCGGAGTCCTGTTAGCCCGCTACAGCCCGGTTTACCGGAGTCCTGCTAGCCCAGTGCTACAGCCCGGACCCACTTGCTGATGACCGACACGTTCGAAGCTGGGTCATGGATGCCTGTCCCTGTAAGTCTGTGCCACTTTGGGTTTACGACTAGTCATGTCAGCCCGGGCTCCTTATCATATGGATGCTAGCGACACTATCATATACGTGAGCCAAAAGGCGCAAACGGTCCCGGGAAAAGGTAAGACGACACCCGTGGGGATACCGTGCGTGAGGCCGCAAAGTGATATGAGGTGTTACCGGCTAGATCGATGTGACATCGAGTCGGGGTCCTGACAGCGTTGGCATCAGAGCCGGACTGCCTGTAGGTTCTCCAAGCCAAACTGGTCGATGTTGAGTCTAGAAATTCTTTAGTTATATGTAGGGGAATTGTTTGTGGGTTGGAACGTAAGGCTCTTTTTATTCCTTATACCTTATGACTTTCTGATCTGAGTCAGTCCATTCTTCCACCGGGGTTAAGGAATTAGGATCTGTTCTCTCTATCAGGATCACGAGTTACTAATCAGTAGTACCTTATAAGTTTGAGGGATACAAGCCTAGTTCAGTTCTACTACCACCTTATGTTGTTAGAATGGTTTCAGAACTTTGATATGATGATGTTGAGTATGTACGAAATCCTTTGTCAAATGTCTCAAATCCTTTTGAGCATTTACAGCTGTTATGCTGCCGAAATTTTGCTAGAAGTTCTAATGCCTTTGCATTATGATTGTGCTTCCAGATGGCCACTCGCGACCTCAATCAAGTGGTTCGCCTGACTCGATGCCTAGATGTACCCGGCCATACTGCTAAGTTGGTCAGGGTAATGACTGAGGCTGGATACCGCTGGTATCCCGAGTACACGGTCGAAGAGCAATTCCGGGACTTCAATCAAAGCCAGTATCTCTGCACTGTCAGGATATTTCCATCTTATCCTGGATCCACCGAGCCTCTTCACTGCTCCTATGGACTCGGGGTTACTATTGAGATGGCTGTGCAGGACGCCGCCTACTCTATGATGACCATTATGCGAGTCAGATCTGGTTTATTTCGGGACTCTGATTTCCGGTATATGCCAGGATCACTTCCGGGAGCACAAGGGTATCTCCAGGCTATCTATGCTGACCCCACTCAGGAGGATTCACGGACTCGCACCACTGCTGAGATGCTCGAGGATAAGGACCGTGAAAATCGGGCCTTAAGGTTAGAGCTCTTCAATACCCGTGCTGACCACTGGGCTACTTTGACTCGGTTCGCACCGGCGGTGCAAGCTGGATATTCAGATATGCGCGATCTCTATCCTGTGAGATCTGCTCTGCCGGACGTGATGGTTTGGCGTGATGTAGGAGGCATCACCCCACCTCGCGGTCCCCGCAGGCCACCGTCTGTGGGTCCAAGGCCTCATCCTAGCCCCTATGGTCCACAAGCTCCGCGAGACCGTCTGTTTCCGGATGATCATGTTGAACTTCCAGGCTATGGAGGCGACTTCTACGAGGACTACTACGGATCGGTCTGAGCTAGTGGTAGTATCACTAGTTCGCACTAGCTGTGTCTTCTATCGTCCCGCGTGACTCGTGGGATATGACCTAGTTTGTACTCCTTCCGGAGGGGTAGAAAAATAATGTATAGGAGCTTGGAATGCCTCCGATGAGATGTAATCCTCTTTTCACCGTAATAGTACTTTGTTTGGTCTTGTACTAAACCCTGTATGGTGTGTATGACGATGGAATAAAAGAAGCAGTTTCTGTATCTACCATGTCATACGGATGATCATCTTGCATTCCGAGTTATTCCTTACATTTTGTATCCCATGTTGGAATTTTATCATCCTGACTAAATCATTGTCTTGTTTACCTAGGATGGTCAACACGCGCGCTAACCCTGCTTCTCAAGAGCAGGCCGAAGGCAGTGAAGTCAGGGATGCAAATCTGCCTCATCCTCCTTCACTAGCCGAGGTTATGATGGAAGCTGAGAGAAACAAGCGGGAGACCAACCGTTTGTTGGAGCGTATTGAACAGAATACAGCACACCATCAGAGGGCTAACGTGGTGTCACTCAGTGATTTTATCAAATTGCATCCACCCACGTTCCACCACTCCGTCGAGCCTCTCGACGCTGATGACTGGCTTCGCAGTATCTCTCACAAACTGCGTTCCGCGCTGGTAGCGGAGGCTGACAAGGTCACCTTTGCTGCATATCATCTTGAAGGCCCCGCCAGTCTATGGTGGGAGAATTATGGAGCTATGCGCCCAGCGGGCCATGTCACTACTTGGGCTGAGTTCAGCGAGGCTTTCCGTGAACATCACATTCCGGAGGGTCTCATGGACCGTAAACGTGAAGAATTTTGCAGTTTCACCCAAGGCCGACTTTCTGTGGATGCCTATAGCAGGGAGTTTGGTAATCTCGCCCGATATGCAACTGAGGAAGTGTCTACTGACGCCAAGAAGCAAGCAAGGTTCCGTAAGGGCCTTAGTCCTGAGCTTCGCCGCGACCTCCGTCTGCATGAGTGCACATCTTTTCAGAAACTTGTCAACAAAGCCATCAGTGCTGAAACTGGTCAGACTGACTATGACGCAACACGCAAGCATGGCCGTGACATGGGTTCCTCATCCGGTGCTGGTCCTCAGAAGCGCCGCGTGTGGGTGCCCAACACCGCCCTGCCACCCAGATTCACACCGAGGCCATCTTTCCAGGCGCCTCGCCCTGTTCAACAGTCTGCACCGACCAAGCCCTATGGGGGTCCAACCAATAATGCTCCTCCACGTACCAGTTCCGTGACTTGTTTCAAATGTGGGGAATCTGGCCACTATATGCGTGAGTGTCCCCAGACCAACCCCAATCAATCTGCTAAAGCTGTTGGCCGTGGCAAGCCGACAGGGAAAATATTCCACGCCAAGCCGGTCACCGCTTCACGTGGCCATGTTAACTGTATCTCTGCCGAAGAAGCTCAAGAGGATCCCAACGTCGTTCTCGGTACGCTTCTTGTTAATTGCCACCCGGCATCTGTTCTTTTCGATACAGGAGCCTCTCATTCTTTTATATCTGAAAACTATGCTCGCTTGCATAACGTCGCATTCGGTGATATGCCAACCTCTATGGTAATTCAAACTCCGGGATCCAAATGGCAAACTTCTAGAGTAAGCCATGGAAATGAAATCCAAGTCGACAGACTTGTTTTTCTCGCATCTTTGATAGCCCTTAAATCTTCAGATATTAATATCATTCTGGGTATGGACTGGATGTCAGCTCATCATGCCCAAATTGATTGCTTCTCTAGGACTGTTCAACTCACCCATCCTTCGGGGAAGATAGTCAATGTCTTGACCCGAATAGCCAAGCGACAATTATATTCTCTTAACGCCAGCCCTTTGCCAGACCTTGAGGACGTGCCGGTAGTCTGTGACTTCCCGGATGTCTTTCCAGAGGAATTGCCAGGTGTTCCACCTGACAGGGATGTTGAGTTCGTAATCGACCTCATCCCCGGAACCGTTCCGATTGCTAGAAGACCTTATAAGATGGCACCACTAGAACTAGCCGAGCTTAAGAAACAACTCGATGAATCCTTGAAAAAGGGTTTCATCCGACCTAGCTCATCTCCGTGGGCTTGCCCCGTCCTATTCGTCAAGAAGAAGGATGGTACGGACCGGATGGTTGTAGATTACCGACCTGTCAATTTGGTCACAATCAAGAACAAATATCCACTTCCCAGGATCAACGACCTGTACGATCAGCTCGCTGGATCCTCAGTCTTATCCAAGATGGATTTGAGGTTGGGCTACCATCAAATAAAAATCAGAAACGGGGACATTCCTAAAACGGCCTTTGTTACTCGTTATGGCCAATATGAGTACACCGTCATGTCCTTCGGTTTAACCAACGCTCCAGCCACCTTTTCTCGGTTAATGAACTCAATCTTCATGGAGTATTTGGATAAATTCGTCGTAGTTTATCTCGATGATATACTCATCTACTCCAAGAACGAGGAAGAACATGCCGAACATTTAAGGCTAGTGTTGAAGAAACTTCGAGAGCATCGCCTTTATGCCAAATTTTCTAAATGTGAATTCTGGTTGTCAGAAGTGACCTATCTGGGTCATGTAATATCTGGTAAAGGTATTGCTGTTAACCCTGAGCGAGTTCAAGCCGTCCTTAATTGGACTCCACCTGAATCGGTCAAGCAAGTTCGGAGTTTTCTGGGCTTAGCGAGCTATTGCCGTCGCTTTGTCGAGAACTTCTCCAAGGTTGCTAAACCTCTAACCGAACTCCTCAAGAAAGATAAAAAGTTCGAATGGACTCCACAATGTGAGCACAGCTTTCAGGAACTGAAAAGACGCCTGACCTCTGCTCCCGTACTGGTACCGCCAGACTTCTCCAAGGACTTTGTTATCTACTGCGACGCCTCGCGACAAGGACTAGGTTGCATTCTTATGCAAGATCGACACGTAATTGCTTACGCTTCACGGCAATTGCACCCACATGAGGAGAATTATCCTACTCATGATCTAGAGCTTGCAGCCGTAGTCTATGCACTTAAGACCTGGCGACATTACCTCCTCGGTAATCGTTGCGAAATATTCACTGATCACCAAAGTCTGAAGTACATTTTCACCCAACCGGATTTGAATCTCAGGCAGAGACGTTGGGTTGAATTGATCACAGACTTCGACTTAGGAATAACCTACACCCCAGGGAAAGCCAACGTCATGGCTGATGCGCTAAGTCGTAAATCTTATTGTAACAACCTGACGTTACAACAAAGTCAACCGCTTCTCCATGAGGAACTTCGGAAGCTTAACCTTCACATTGTACCTCAAGGTTTTCTTTCCACCTTGGTGGAAAAACCTACCCTTACGGATCAAATTATCAAAGCACAGAAGGTAGATCCGGGAATCTCCCGCATCAAGAGGAACATTCAGAAAGGAATTGCGAATTGTTTCTCCATTAATGATCAAGGAGTCGTATACTTCGGGAATCGACTAGTGGTTCCCAAAGTGCGCAACCTAAGGCGATTAATCCTTAAGGAAGCTCATGAATCTCCTCTCACCATTCATCCCGGTAGTACTAAGATGTATCAGGACCTACGCCAGAGGTTCTGGTGGACTAGGATGAAGAGAGAAATTGCTCAGTATATTGCAAATTGCGACGTCTGTCGTCGTGTAAAAGCAGAGCACCAACGGCCTGCTGGCACCCTTCAACCCTTAGCTATTCCTGAATGGAAATGGGATAAAATTGGTATGGATTTCATTACCGGTTTTCCCAGGACCAAGAGAGGGAATAATGCTATTTTCATCGTGGTCGATCGTCTTTCCAAAGTAGCTCATTTCCTACCTGTTCGTGAGAGTATAACCGCTAGCCAGCTGGCAGACTTATACATCTCCCGAATAGTGTCCCTCCATGGTGTTCCTTTGGAAATTAACTCGGATCGAGGAAGTCTTTTCACCTCTCGATTTTGGGAAAGCTTCCAAAATGCTATGGGAACCCGTCTCTCTTTTAGCACCGCCTTCCACCCTCAGTCAGGTGGTCAAGTGGAACGCGTCAACCAAATTCTAGAAGACATGCTTCGAGCCTCTGTTATCTCTTTCGGAATGGACTGGGAGAAGTGCCTTCCATTTGCCGAATTCGCTTACAACAACAGCTATCAATCTAGCTTGGGTAAAGCCCCTTTTGAAGTTCTCTATGGACGACGATGTCGAACACCCCTTAACTGGTCAGAGACCGGGGAAAGACAATTCTTTGGCCCGGATATGATTCAGGAAGCAGAAGAACAAGTTCGTGTCGTTCGTGAAAAGTTGAAAACAGCCCAATCTCGTCAAAAGAGTCAATATGACTGAAAACATAAGGCTATGACTTTCGAGGTTGACGAGAAGGCTTATCTTCGGGTCACCCCTCTGAAGGGAACCCATCGTTTCGGTATCAAAGGCAAATTGGCTCCTCGTTACATTGGACCTTTTCGCATTCTTGCCAAACGAGGAGAAGTTGCCTACCAGTTGGAACTACCTCCGCACCTCTCCAGAGTTCACGATGTCTTCCACGTTTCTCAACTCAGGCGTTGCTTCTCGGATCCTATCCGTGGAGTGGACCACGAAACGCTTGATCTCCAAGATGATCTTACATATCGAAAGTACCCAATTCGTATCCTCGATCAAGCCGAACGTACCACGCGACGTCATAATATCAAGTTTCTCAAGGTTCAATGGTCGCACCATTCTGAGGATGAAGCAACTTGGGAAAGGGAGGATCGTCTTCGACTCGAATATCCCGCCTTCTTCCCGGAGGAACCCAAATCTCGGGACGAGATTCTTTTGAGTGGCGGTGAGTTGTCACATCCTAGTTAGCCATGCATTAGAGTGTTGCATCATGTTTACTCTTTCATCAGAAAATTGAAATGGGGATCTGTGAAACCCTCAGAATCATTTTGAAAATGACCCAAATAAAAATTTCTCCAAAAGGGTCCAAGAAAATGCTCATGTTGCTCTCTGAAAATATTGGACAGAGATAAAAATCAAACCAATATTTTTAGTGGCTCATGGACATTTATTTTGGGCATTTGGAATTAATGCATAAATATTTGCATTGGAAATATATTAATTATATATATTAATATATGCCCAAATATTATGCCATTTATAAAAGAGCTCTGGAATAATATATATAGCTCCTGCAAAAATTGGCATAAGTTAAATAAATGATTTAATATGTTAGTTAAATCAAAACAAATGTCAGAAATTAGAAAAACAGAAAAATATATAACAGGAGGAGCTTACCTGGGCTCCTCCACTGTGCGGCCCAGCCAGCTGGCCGGCCCAGCCAGCAGCCGGCCCAGCCCACCTCCCTCCTCTGTCGTCTTCGTCACGACAGAGGGAGGGGAGTTTGGCCGGCGCGCGCGCGCGCCACCGCGCCACGCCACCTCTCTCCCTGCCTGCCTGCCCTCCCCTCCTCGCCTCGATGCCCTGGACGACGCCACGCCTCCCCCCTGCTCTCTCTCACTCTCCCCCCGGCTCTTCCTTCCTCTCCCTCGCTCTCTCTCTCACACAGCCGAACACCACCATCGCCGCCGTTCGCCATAGCAGCCATCTCCGGCCACCCCTCGCTCCCCCGACTAGCTCAGAAGCTCCGCCACGACCCCCTCTTCCTCCCCACCGCTCCATAGCTCCCCGGAAGCCCTGCATCGCCGCCACGTCGCCGTTCCCCTCTTCGGGCTCCGACCATCGTCGCCGTCGAATTCGTCGTCTCCAGCGCGTCCCCGAGCCCGCTAACCATCCCTGCAGCTCCGCGGTGAGCCCCCGGATCGTTTCCCCCTTCTCCCCTGGTCTCTTTCGACCTCTAGGCCCTAGCCCCACCTTGGCCGAGAGCTCCACGCCGCCGGCGATGTCGCCGTCGTGGCCACGGTCACCGTAGCACCCAACCGAGCGCACTATCATGCTCCCCACCTCACCAGGAGCACGCAGCACGCACTAACGCCTCCCCAAACCCCCTGCAACGTCGATTCCGACCGCACCCGAACTCCGGCAGCCGCAGCCGAGCTCGCCGTCGTCGACTCCGGCCACCCCAGGGCCAGACACGGCCACCGTCCGACGCGCCGTCGAGCTAGCTATCCAACGCACCTAGCCGCACGCCGTTTGGAGCACCACAGAGGAAACCCGAGGCCCCTGCACGCCGCGGACCTCACCGGCGACTAACCGCCAGCGGGTTTGACCTGTCCGACCTGAGGTTTGACCCCCCCAGGGTCACTGACGCGTGGGCCCTGTCGGACAGGTGGTTAGTTAGTACTAATGACCGTTAGTCAACCCCCCCTGACACTGACAGTGGGCCCCAGCGCCACTAATCCCTAATTAGGATTAATTTAAACAAGTTAAACCCCCCCTGTCACTGACGTGTGGCCCCCACACGTTAGGTTTGACTTCAGCCAGCCGCAGTTGACCACTGACGTCATGCTGACGTCATGCTGGCGCAATAATTATAATTTCTGGATTTAATTTAAATCAGGAAATTCCAGAATATTATTTAAACTTCAAAAGTTCATAACTTTTATTCTATAACTCCAATTTGGACAAATTATATATGAAAAATGATCAGAAAAATCCAATCTATCCATCTGTACCATTTTCATGCATGATCAAACAAGTTAAATTGATGTTTTAAGCAGAACAAGGAAAAGCACTTTAAAAGGCCATGTTTGAGTTTGAAATTTGAATCTTTGATTCAAATTTGTTCAAACCCTTCTAGTTTTAGTTGCATTAGCCCAACACACTCATATTGCTATGTTTCATGCATGCATCATATTGTTGCACATTGTTTGGTGATGGTTTTGTATCGGTGTCCTTTGCGACAGGTTCTGCCTCCGAAGAGTACCGTGATTACCCTAACGAAGAACCGTATCAGTGCATCGAACCATCAGGCAAGCAACCAACCATTTGATCATATCGATACAATCCCATGTTCTCGCTCCTGCTCTCTTTTACTGCATTAAGACAACGCGATTCAAACTGCTGTGTGCTACGGTAGTTGAACCCATTTCCTCTGCATGACCTGTCATTGCCACAGTAACTAGATGAAACCCACTAGTATGTGTAGGAGTTGATTGAGCCCTATGTATGTGTTGTTCCTACCTTGCTATGCCTGCTATGCTTAGAGTCGTGTCAGGTCTGGTTCATCTGGGTGATGGGCTAGAGTGAAATGGTTATGTTGGTAATGAGAGTGGGGTGGTGAACACGATTTGGTAAAGGTATCGATGAGAGGCCATGTAGGAGTACATGGTGGGTTGTTTCATTGAAGCCGACCTTAAGCACTGAGATCTGTATGTGTGATTTAAGAATCAGCTACTACCATGCATTGGGCCCGAAACCAATGGACCCTCTCGGCTTCTTATTCACCCTAGTTCTCCGTCCGGGAGTTGCAAGTAGTTTCTGGTGTTTGTAGCCTACTGGAGGCCGTGGACAGCGCTGACCGTAGGGGTGGGCTGTGATGCGGTAGGTACGTGGCACGGTGTACCGAATACCCGTTAGGTATCTCGGGAACCCTGTTCACATCGTTCGGGGCCGTATGGGAAACCTCGGCCGGACTCCCTGCGGATGGAACCTGAATAGGCGATAAACCCGGACTGGAGGCTTAGGTGATTAGGTAGGTCGTGGCCGACACCCACGTTGGGCTTCCGCTTGAAGGTTGCCGAGTACATGTCATGTAAACGACGGTAAGTGGTGAGAGCGTGTATGAAGAAGTACACCCCTGCAGGGTTAACATGATCTATTCGAATAGCCGCGTCCGCGGTAAAGGACTACTTGGTTGCCTATACAGTTCATAGACAAGTAAATGGAAACTACTAAAAGCCTCAAGATAAGTGTGAGTGCCGAGGAAGGCTCTTCCGTAGGAAGACGGAGGTGGATCCTCGGTAGTGTATTGAAGTGGTGAGTAGTGGACTCGTGTGCGCAAAACCATTTCAAATTGGAGTATCGTAGAATAGTCTAGCCAAGAGTCAAAGCTGGCATGCTGCAATAACTCCACCAACCCTTCTTGATACTATGCATGTATGTAGGATCTGATGTAAGTCTTGCTGAGTACCTTTGTACTCATGTTGCTATAATCTACATTTTTATAGAAGACGCTGCAACCCCTTCTGATGGGTTCTATGTAGACGTTGACATCAACGAGTAGGCTAAAGACCCAGGTGGTGACCCTGAGCTTGTGATGGACCACGTAGTATAGCTAGGCTTTCCAAGCCTCTTTTATTTTACTAGTTGTCTGTACTCAGACAAGTTACTTCCGCTGCTGGTTTGTATGACTGTATGACTTGTATGTTGGGTCGTGAGACCCGTACCTTGGTGTATGTTATGTATGGCTCCCTGAGCCTTAAATAAAGTACTTGTGTCATAGAGTCATGTTGTGATGCTTCGTTGTATTTGCACATATCGAGCATAATGTGTGTATGATTGAAATGCTTGGTATGTGTGGGATCTGACTATCTAGTTGTTTATCTTTAGTAGCCTCTCTTACCGGGAAATGTCTCCTAGTGTTACCGCTGAGCCATGGTAGCTTGCTACTGCTCTGGAACACTTAGGCTGGCCGGCATGTGTCCTTCTTCGTTCCTGTGTCTGTCCCTTCGGGGAAATGTCACGCTTTGAGTACCGGAGTCCTGTTAGCCCGCTACAGCCCGGTTTACCGGAGTCCTGCTAGCCCAGTGCTACAGCCCGGACCCACTTGCTGATGACCAACACGTTCGAAGCTGGGTCATGGATGCCTGTCCCTGTAAGTCTGTGCCACTTTGGGTTTACGACTAGTCATGTCAGCCCGGGCTCCTTATCATATGGATGCTAGCGACACTATCATATACGTGATCCAAAAGGCGCAAACGGTCCCGGGAAAAGGTAAGACGACACCCGTGGGGATACCGTGCGTGAGGCCGCAAAGTGATATGAGGTGTTACCGGCTAGATCGATGTGACATCGAGTCGGGGTCCTGACAGGAATAATGGTGGATCGGTATGCAGAATTGTCCTAGACAATTGTATGAGGGAGAGGCATAAGCTAACATACTTTGTCTTCTAGGATCATATGCACTTATGATAGGAACTCTAGCAAGCATATGCACCTACTAAAGATCATTAAGGTAAAACCCAACCATAGCATTAAAACATCAAGTCCTCTTTATTCCCATATGCCATGTCCCGCTTATCCGTTTTTGTGTTTCAGTCACTCCGGCAACATAGATAATAAGCAAACCATGGACATATTGCAACACCCTACAGCAGGAATCCCTCATGGTTGTGCGACACGGAGGGCACCATAGACAGCACCAAAGTAAAACATACAACTCATACCAATCTAGGTCATCAATCAACCCAAAGACAAAGGATATCTACTCAAAACATCATAGGATGGCAACACATCATTGGATCATAATATGTGGAATAAAGCACCATGTTCAAGTAGGGATTACAGCGGGGTACGGGAGAGTGTACCACGTACTAGAGATGAGGATGGTGATGATTATGTTGATGTTGATGAAGACGATCACCGCGGCGATGATTCTCCTCTTGACGGCACTCCGGTGCCACCGAGAGAGAGGAGGAGGCGAGGTTCTCCCCCTTGTGCTTCCTTCTCCATGGCATCCCCCTTGGATGGGGAGAGGTTCTCCCTCTGGTCCTTGGCCTTCTTGGTGATGATGGCCCCTCCGGGATCCTCCTTCATAGCCTGCGGTGATGATGGACCCCTCCGGCAGGGTGCCAGAGAGGGCCTAGATTGATTTCTCGTGGCTACAAAGGCTTGCGGCGGCGGAACTTCCGATCTAGGTTATTTTCTGGAGGTTTCTGTATTTATAGGAATTTTTGGTGTCGGTCTCACGTCAAGGAGATACCCGAGTCATCCACGAGGTAGGCCCACGCGCCCGGGGGGGGGGGGGGGCGCACCCCCACCCTCGTGGATGGCCTAGGACTCTTCTGGCCCAACTCTTTTACTCGTCGGCCTCCTCCTCTATGGTGCCAACGCTGCCGGCATCCCTGGCGAGCGCCGCCTCCGCCACCCTGGCGGTGATATAGTCCAGCTCCGCCTTGGTGGTGTCTTGGATGAGCAACGGCTGGTCATATACATGGCTCTCCGACAAAGTGTCGAAGAACTCCTGCACTTTCTCCGCTGGCGGCTCGTCCCAGGTCGGGTCAAGGCCAGGTGCATTGAAGTCCGCCATCATGGCGATGATGGAGGATTGGCGAGAGTTGTTGCTCAGCGGGACCACTCCCGCCGGCACCCCAAACAGGGGCCCCTTGACCGCCTTGCCGGCCTTCGCAGGCCTGCCGGTCCTCTCAGCCCTGCCGTCGCTGTTCACATCAAGCTGAAAGAGCCTTTGACAGAAATGGGTGTGCCCCATCACCGTGAAGGTGTGTTTCAGGCCAGGTCGGAGCCTCATGTTGTCCGCCATGTTCCTGAAATCCCAAGCCGGCCTCCCCTTGTTGTGTAGCGGGGCAATTCGACGCCGGATGAAGTCGGCCCCGATCATCTCGAGGCTGAGCCCGACCATGATGAGGCGATGGATTCAGGTGGTGAAGACCTTGAGCTTCTCATCGTTGGTGTCGAGGTCGCTCCAGTCCCTGCGATGGGTCGGCGGGCTCTGACGAACTCGTCAGAACTCCTGCGGGTCCTTCTCCTAGATCCATCACCACCGGCCCTGCCACTCCTCCCACCTCTCCTTTTGGGCACCCTCCATATACGTGCCCTTCTCCTGGATCCTTGGGATCCAGGAGATGCAGCCAGAGATGGCACCCCCTGGTTGGAGGCGAGGGGAGAAGTAGTGGCGGAAGAGCGTCGTGCTGGGAAGCACTCTAGCAAAGCCCTTGGAGAGGTGGGCAAAGAGAGCCATGCACGACATAGCATTTGGCGTAAGATCCATAAGATGGAAGCCGTAGGTGTGCATGACGTCGTTGAAGAAGTCAAAGAAGGGGGGCAGAGCCCGCAGGAGAAGAAATCGACGAAGAAGGGGTACCGATTTGGGCAAGCCTCGGTGAAATCGGCGGGGACGACGCGCGTGGCAGGGTGCCCTGTCGTCTTCCTTCCCCACAGGGGCAAGAAATAGTTCTTCAGGTGGACCGCGTCGACCATCGAAGGGAAGTAGGTGAGCTGCGTCTGTCGCACCACCGACTTGCTCTCCGGCGCCTCCTTCTCCCTGGCGTCCTGGTCGTTCCCTTGCCCTTGCTGGTTTTTGGTGCCATGGTGGCTGGGAGAGAGCCAAGGATCAAGAGAAATGGGGGCGTGGCGGCGGTGAGCAGAGGCGAGAGCTTCGAATCTTTCGCCCGAGGAAGAAGAAGCTAACAACGATTCTGAGATTCGAGAAGACACAGAGGGTAAATGAGCAGCGCACCTGCAGTTTTTCCTTTTTATGGGGAAGGCGCGGGTCGCCTCTTTACCATGAAGTGACACATGCATGCAGCAACCGCCCCACGCACGACCCCCACATCACGCATTCAACGCAGGTCGTGGGGAAGCGCAACAAGCGAGGGAGTTACTGCAGTAAATGCTCCGCCACGCGCACGCCCGCGCATCGCTCTAGGCCTGGCCCAATAACTCCCCGCGCTTATAAGTGGTCCAGGCCCGAGGGCTCCTGTTGGTGTACAAAAGTAGGGGTCCCTTTTTGTACCCCTTTACTTGAGCGCGGGCAGTCGCAGCCCCACTCCCGTGGCCACACTTGGCGGGGTAGAAGAAGCCAAGGCTACCATAGCCGTGTTCAAGACCAGGAGCACGAAGAACTAAGGGCAAGGTGAAACTCCCTCGGCAAGGTCCTTGCCGGGTGCGACCTTCATGGTCCCGGCAAGAACCTTGCCGGGGCAACTTGCCCAACGCCAGCAGGGCTGCCACCCTTGGGCCTAAGAGTTTCGACGCCCTCAACCACATTGGAACCAAAGCTCGGTAGGCGCCTCTGTGGTGGCATGCAGATCTGTGTGAAGACCAAGAACATACAAGACTAGATGAGAATCAGAAGACGAAGATCCTTGTCGAGGATACACACGAGACCCCCCGGCAAGACCCTTGCCGGGGATGCCCACGACGTCGTGGAAAGACCCTTGTCGGGGCCCCGGCAAGACCCTTGTTGAAGACATCTGCGGGGCCGCAGCCAGGCCCACACCTGCCAAGACTCCACCTCCGTTCCCACACAGCTGCCAGCCCACCAACTAGGCGAGCACCTGTGTGGCGATGTGCGGCCTCCAGGCCAACCCAGCAAGCACTTGTGTGGTGGCATGCAGATCTTCGTGAAGACTTTTCCACCGCACCAACTTAGCGGCCAGCCAGCCAGCATGGCACTACACGCCTCGTCAGTTCGGACACGCGTTGAAGCCAAGTGAGGCGGTGACAGCTGGGACGAGCTTCCTGGCCGTCCCCAATAAACCAAGAAGGGCACGTCGGCAGCGCATTAAATTCGTTTGTCCTACGGTGCTAAGAGATAGACTCGACTATTGTACAACTTTCCACCTCCTTTGTGCCACTATGGAAGCCCCTTTTGACTATAAAAGGAGGCCCACGGCATACTAAGAGAGGATTCGGACTTTTTGGACCCTACATGCTTTTTAGGTAGTCCAAGAACACCAGATAAACATAAACCAGTAGGAGTAGGGTATTACGCATCACTTGCAGCCCGAACCTAGATAATCCCCCTATGTTGGTCCCTCAAAACCGCTCTTTCCACAGCCCCGCGCCCACTAACCGTAGCAAAAGGGATTCTTCGTGATCCCGTAGGTGTCGTTTCCCCCGACACTCTTGCATTCTTTACAGACTATACTATTTTGGCAGATTGTTGTTATGTTTTCAAATGTTTGCTTGTTTAGTGATTCTATTTGAGGATAGGAGTATTAAATATGCAGAGGCATTTAGTATGCAATATTGAATAATAATTTTAGTGTTTTTCTACAGTAGAGAATGATAAGGTTTTTGCATTGGTTTATACTATCTTATCTCACGAGTTCTTGTTGAGTTTTGTGTGGATGAAGCTTTTCAGATTTAGGAAACCATGATATGAGAAGAATTAAGGAGACACAAAAGCTCAAGCTTGGGTATGATCAAGGCTCCCCAAGATAATATTTCAAAAATTCTCAAGCATCTAAGCTTGGGGATGCCCCGGTAGGCATCCCACCTTTCTTCTTCAACGATTATCAGTTAGTATCGGTTGAGCCTAAGTTTTTGCTTCTTCACATGAGTTGTGCTATTCTTAGAATGTTATTTTATTTTAATTTTTCTTCTTGCTTTAATAAAATAGACTCCTCAAATAGTTGCTTGGAAGGCTAGGTAAGCGGCATTCACATCCCATCGATGAAGCTCTTTTCTGTGGAATTGCTCTAATGCTTCACTTATATCTTTTTGAGCACCGTGTGCTTTAGTATTTTTGAAGAAATTATCTCCTGTTTCACTTAAATTAATTTCAAAAAAAGAAATATTGTGCTCATGATCTTCGTTTATATCTTTTTGGAGTAGCTTGTCATTTACTCTTGTGCTTCACTTATATCCTACGAGATAATTGTTGAATAAATTGAATGTCATGAAGTTGAAATCATATCATACCTAGTGGTAGCTTCACATTGGGTTTAGAAAGTGAAATCTTTTGAGGCTTAACAATCACAATATTGGTCATACAAGCAATTCATGAATAATTAGTATAAGGAAGAGAACTTTCACATACAAATACACTATCATGGAAATCTTTTGTGATTGTGAGCCCCCATCAAAATATTATATGCCAAAATTGTTGACGTTGGACAAGGAAGAAAATGCAATGATTTATGTTTGTTCATATTCACATGGAAGTTATATTGTCATAGATCCTTCAACATGTGGTGCTTGCCCCCCATCCTTGCTAGCCAAAAATTCCGCACCAAGTAGAGATACTACTTGTGCATCTAAAAACCCTTAAACGAAAATCTTATCTTCAAAAGTCCACCATACCTACCTAAGGATTGAGCAAGATTCTTCAAGTAAGTTGTCATCAATGTAATAAAGCAAGAAAAATTAGTTCTAAAGGTGTGAGATCATTTAGTGTAAGAGATAATTGAGCATTGTACGAACTTGTGATGGAAAAGAATAAAAACGACAGACTGCATAATAAATGTTTCTATCATAAGGGGCAATATAACGTGACATTATTTTGCACTAAGGGGTTGAGAATACAAACAAATAAGTGCATGGCAACCTTTGCTTCCCTCTGCGAAGGGCCTATCTTTTACTTTTCAGTATTTACTTTTATGCAAAGAGTCGAAGTTTTTCTTTCAATCCCTTTTTATTTTTCTCTTTGGGCAAGCATCATGTGGTGAGGAAAGAGCTAGGAACAGATGTCCAATTCAATATGGGTAGCATGAGTTATTATTGTTGACATCACCCTTGAGGTTAATATGTTGGGAGGAAAAACAATAAGCCCCTATCTTTCTATGTGTATAAGGTGAGTGTTAGCAATCATAGAAGACTATATGATGGTTGAGTATGTGGAGCTCTTACTTAAACTCTGTTGAATAAGCTGAATTACAATCGCTTGGTGACTGAGAACATAGGTTGTTGAGTTTCAAGAGAATTCAATGTTTGAACCTTAACATGTGAATTGGTTGCTACTATAACATGAGAAGTTTTATAAGAAAAAAATTGATGTTATGATGCTAGGAAAAGTGATTGAAATTGTCATTCATCAAACTTGTGCACTTACTAACATTCACACTTCATAAATTATTTATTTTATCATTTACCTACTCAAGGACGAGTAGGAATTAAGCTTGCACTACTGTAGGATGCTGCTAACGCGACACTACGATCAGAGACCCTTCGACGAAACTGTGTGCGATGCCATAATCGCAAACGGTGGTGTACAAAACCGTCAAAATGTGCAAAACTTTTGCGATGGAGGATGCATCAAACCCGGTTCAGATTTTAGTTGCGTGTGTGATGAAGGGCATACAGTTCAGTTGAATTAACTGTTTGCAATGAGGAGGAACAAAAGAAACGGGCAGCTAGATGGAGGTGTGTGCGATATACAACATACGGTTAACTCGGATGAACTATTTGTGATTAGGAAACACAAAAGAAACGGTCAGCCAGACCAAGGTGTGTGCGATATATGGCATGCGGTTCAATTGGATGAACTGTTTGTGTTGAGACAAGAGAACAGAAATCGTTCAATATAACAAGATGTGTGTGATATGCAACAAACAGGTCTGTAATCAGAAATGTGTGCGAAGACCGATAATAACACATACAGTTGCTGCTAATAAGACGTGTGTGTTGTGCGATGGGATGGCGTACAGAACAACATATATATATATATACACACACACACATACACACACACACACTTATAAGGACATGGTTGCATAACCAAATTAAACATCCACTTACATAGGTCGCTACTCTAACCATGGCATTTGCATAAATCAAAGTAAACTATTACATGCATAATTACATAGGTGGCTGTCGGGGAACGCAGTAATTTCAAATTTTCCTACGCACATGCAAGATCTATCTAGGTGCTGCATAGCAACGAGAGGGGAGAGTGTTGTCTATGTACCCTTGTAGACCCTAAGCGGAAGCATTATGACAACCCGGTTGATGTAGTCGTACGCCTTCATGATCTGACCGATCCTAGTACAAAAAGTACGGCACATCCGTGATCTGTGCACGTTCAGCTCGGCGACGTCCCACAAAATCTCGATCCAGCTGAGTGTCGAGGGAGAGCTTCGTCAGCATGATGGCGTGATGACGGTGATGACGAAGCTACCAGCACAGGGCTTCGCCTAAGCACTACGACAATATTATCGTGGTGGATTATGGTGGAGGGGGCCACCACACATGGCTAAGACAATGATCAACTTGTGTGTCTATGGGGTGCCCCCTCCCCCGTATATAAATGAGTGGAGGAGGGGGGAGGGCCGGCCCTCTATGGCACGCCCTAGAGGAGTCCTACTCCTATCGGGAGTAGGAGTCCCCCCTTCCAAGTAGTAGGAGTAGGAGAGAAGGAAGGGGAGGAGAGAGGGAAGGAAACGGGGGGCCACCCAATTCGGATTGGGCTAGGGGGCGCGCCTCCCACCTTTTCCCTTCCTCTCCTCTATTCCACCAAGGCCCAATAAGGCCCATATACTCGGGGGTGTTCCGGTAACCCCCTAGTACTCCGGAAAATGCCAGAACTCATCCGGAACCATTCTGATGTCCAAACATAGGCTTCCAATATATCAATCTTTATGTCTCGACCATTTCGAGACTCCTCGTCATGTCCGTGATCATATCCGGGACTTCAAACTACCTTCCGTACATCAAAACGCATAAACTCATAATATCGATTGTCACCGAACGTTAAGCGTGCGGACGCTAGGGGTTCGAGAACTATGTAGACATGACCGAGACTCATCTCCGGTCAATGACCAATAGCAGAACTAGGATGCCCATTTTTGTTCCTAGATATTCTACGAAGATCTTTATAGGTCAAACCGCACAACAACATACATTGTTCCCTTTGTCATCGGTATGTTACTTGCCCGAGATTTGATCGTCGGTATCGTAATACCTAGTTGAATCTTGTTACCGGCAAGTCTCTTAACTCGTTTCGTAATGCATCATCCCACAAATAACTCATTAATCACATTGTTTGCAAGGCTTAGAGTGATGTACATTACCGAGAGGGCCCAGAGATACCTCTCCGATACTTGGAGTGACAAATCCTAATCTCGATCTATGCCAACTCAACAAACACCATCAGAGAAACCTGTAGAGCATCTTTATATTCACCCAGTTACGTTGTGACGTGTCATAGCACACTAAGTGTTCCTACGGTATTCGGGAGTTGCATGATCTCATAGTCATAGGAACATGTATAAGTTATGGTGAAGGCAATAGCAACAAACTAAACGATCATCGTGCTAAGCTAACAGGTGGGTCAAGTCAATCACATCATTCTCTAATGATCTGACCCTGTTAATCAAATGACAACTCATGTCTATGGCCAGGAAACATAACCATCATTGATTCAACGAGCTAGTCAAGTAGAGGCATACTAGTGACACTCTGTTTGTCTATGTATTCACACATGTACTAAGTTTCTGGTTAATACAATTCTAGCATGAATAATAAACATTTATCATTATATAAGGACATATAAATAAAAACTTTATTATTGCCTCTAGGGCATATTTCCTTCACTCTCCCACTTGCACTAGAGTCAATAATCTAGATTACATTGTAATGATCCTAACACCCATGGAGCCTTGGTGCTGATCATGGTTTGCTCGTGAGAGAGGCTTAGTCAATGAGGCTGCAACATTCAGATCCATATGTATCTTGCAAATCTCTATGTATCCCTCCTTAACTTGATCGCAAATGGAATTGAGGTGTCTCTTGATGTGCTTGGTTCTCTTGTGAACTCTGGATTCCTTTGCTAAGGCAATTGCACCAGTATTGTCACAAAAGATTTTCATTGGACCAGATGCACTAGGTATGACACCTAGATCGGACATGAACTCCTTCATCTAGACTCCTTCATTTGCTGCTTCAGAAGCAGCTATGTACTCCGCTTCACGCATAGATCCCACCACGATGCTCTATTTGGAACTGCACCAACTGACAGCTCCACCATTTAATAAAAATATGTATCCGGTTTTTGACTTAGAGTCATCCGGATCAGTCTTAAAGCTTGCATCGATGTAACCGTTTACGATGAGCTCTTTGTCACCTCCATAAACGAGAAACATATCCTTAGTCCTTCTCAGGTATTTCAGGATGTTCTTGACTGCTGTCCAGTGATCCACTCCTAGATTAATTTGGTACCTCCCTTCTAAACTATAATAGCAAGCCACACATCAGGTGTAGTACACAACATTGCATACGTGATAGAACCTATGGCTGAAGCATAGGGAATGACTTTCATTTTCTCTCTATCTTCTGAAGTGGTTGGGCATTGAGTCTGACTCAACTTCACACCTTTTCACATAAGCATGGTAGCCCCAAACTTTAAGAAATGACAACTTGGGTTTCTTGCCAAACCAGAGTTCATAAGGTGTCATGTCGACGGATTTTGATGGTGCCCTTATGCAGCTGTCTCTAAAGCATAACCCCAAAACGATAGCGGTAAATCAGTAAGAGACATCATAGATCACACTATATCTAATAAAGTACCGTTACGACGATCGAACACACCATTACGTTGTGGTGTTCCAGGTGGTGTGAGTTGCGATACTACTCCGCATTGTTTCAAATGAAGACCAAACCCATAACTCAAATATTCACCTCCACGATCAGATTGTAGAAAATTGATTTTCTTGTTACAATGATTTTCCACTTCACCCTGAAATTCGTTGAACTTTTCAAATGTTTCAGAATTATGTTTGATCAAGTAGATATACCCATATCTGCTCAAATCATATCTGAAGGTAAGAAAATAACGATATCTGTCGCGAGCCTCAATGTTCATTGGACCACATACATCAGTATGTATGATTTCCAATAACTATGGTGCTCGCTCCATTTTTCCGAAGAACGGAGTTTTAGTCATCTTGCCCATGAGGCATGGTTTGCAAGTACCAAGTGATTCATAATCAAGTGATTCCAGAAGTCCATCAGAATGGAGTTTCTTGATGTGCTTTACACCAATGTGACCCAAATAGAAGTGCCACAAATAAGTTGCACTACCATTATCAACTCCGCATCTTTTGGCTTCAATAGAATGAACATGTGTATCACTACTATCAAGATTTAGTAAAAATATACCACTCATCAAGGGTGCATGACCATAAAAGATATTACTCATATAAATAGAACAACCATTATTCTCTTATTTAAATGAATAATCATCTCGCATCAAACAAGTTCCGAATATAATGTTAATGCTCAATGCTGGCACCAAATAACAATTATTTAGGACTAAAACTAATCCCGAAGGTAGATGTAGAGGTAGCGTGCCGACGGTGATCACATCGACTATGGAACCATTTCCCACATGCATCGTCAACTCGTCCTTAGCCAATCTTTGCTTAATTCGCAGCCCCTGTTTCAAGTTGGAAATAGTAGCAACAAAACTAGTATCAAATACCCAGGCACTACTTCGAGCATTCGTAAGGTACACACCAATAACATGTATATCAAATATACCTTTCACTTTGCCATCCTTCTCCGACAAATACTTGGGGAAGCTCCGCTTCTAGTGACCAATCCCTTTGCAGTAGAAGCACTCAGTTTCAGGATTAGGTCCAGACTTGGGTTTCTTCACTTGAGCAGCAACTGGCTTGCTGTTCTTCTTGTAGTTCCACTTCTTCCCTTTACCCATTTTCTTGAAACTAGTGGTCTTGTTGACCATCAACACTTGATACTCCTTCTTGATTTCTACCTCCGCAGCCTTTAGCATTGCGAAGAACTCGGGAATAGTCTTATCCATCCCTTGCATATTATAGTTCATCACGAAGCTCTTGTAGCTTGGTGCCAGTGATTGAAGAACTCTATTAATGACACTATCATCAGGAAGATTAACTCCCAGCTGAGTCAAGTGGTTGTGGTACCCAGAAATTCCGAGTATATGTTCATTGACAGAACTATTCTCCTCCATTTTGCAGCTGCAGAACTTATTGGAGATTTCATATCTCTCAATACAGGCATTTGCTTGAAATATTAACTTCAACTCCTGAATATCTCGTATGCTCCATGATGTTCAAAACATCGTTGAAGTCCCAGTTCTAAGCCGTAAAGCATGGCACACTGAACTATCGATTAGTCATCATCTTTGCTCTGCTAGGTGTTCACAACATCTGGGGTTGCTCCTACAGCGAGTTTTTCACCTAGTGGTGCTTCCAGGATGTAATTCTTCTGCGCAGCAATGAGGATAATCTTCAAGTTACAGACCCAGTCCATGTAGTTGCTACCATCATCTTTCAACTTAGCTTTCTCTAGGAACACATTAAAATTCATTGGAACAATAGGACGGGTCATATATCTACAACAACATAGACATGCAAAATACTATCAGGTACTAAGTTCATCATAAATTAAAGTTGAATTAATCAAATTACTTATGAACTCCTACTTAGATAGACATTGCTCTAATCATCTAAGTGATCACGTGATCCATATCAACTAAACCATGTCCAATCATCACGTGAGATGGTGTAGTTTTCAATGGTGAACATCACTATGTTGATCATATATACTATATGATTCACACTCGACCTTTCGGTCTCAGTGTTCCGAGGCCATATCTGCATATGCTAGGCTCGTCAAGTTTAACCCAAGTATTCTGCGTGTGCAAACCTCGCTTGCACCTGTTGTATGTGAACGTAGAGCTTACCACACCCGATCATCATGTGGTGTCTCGGCACGACGAACTGTAGCAACGGTGCATAGTCAGGGAGAACACTTGTACCTTGAAATTTAGTGAGTGATCATCTTATAATGCTACCGCCGAACTAAGCAAAATAAGATGCATCAAGGATAAACATCACATGCAATCAATATAAGTGATATGATATGGCCATCATCATCGTGTGCCTTTCATCTCCATCTCCAAAGCACCGTCATGATCACCCTCGTCACCGGCTTGACACCTTGATCTCCATCGAAGCATCATTGTCGTCTCGCCAACTATTGCTTCTACGACTATCGCTACCGCTTAGTGATAAAGTAAAGCAATTACATGGCGATTACATTTCATACAATAAAGCGACAACCATATGGCTCCTGCCAGTTGCCGATAACTCCATTACAAAACATGATCATCTCATACAATAAAATTATCATCATGTCTTGACCATATCACATCACAACATGCCCTACAAAACTAGTTAGACATCCTCTACTTTGTTGTTGAAAGTTTTACGTGGCTTCTACGGGCTGAGCAAGAACCGTTCTTACCTACGCATCAAAAACCACAACGCGGTATAGTGATTTCTTTTTTATCTTTAGAAAGAACCATGTTCATTGAATCCAGTTCAACTAAAGCTGGAGAAATAGACACCCAGTAGCCACCTATGTGCGAAGCACGTCGGTAGAACCAGTCTCACGTAAGCGTACGTGTAATGTCGGTCTGGGCCGCTTCATCCAACAATGCCGCTGAATCAAGAATCAACTAGTGACAGCTAGCAATATGTATATACCCATGCCCACAACTCCTTTGTGTTCTACTCGTGCATATAACATCTACGCATGGACTTGGCTCAGATGCCACTGTTGGGGACACACTAATTTCAACATTTCCTACGCACACGCAAGATCTATCTAGGTGATGGATAGCAACGAGAGGGGAGAGTGTTGTCTACGTACCCTTGTAGACCGTAAGCGGAAGCGTTATGACAACGCGGTTGATGTAGTCGTATGTCTTCATGATCAGACCGATCCTTGTACCGAAAGTACGGCACCTCCACGATCTGCACACGTTTAGCTCGGTGACGTCCCATGAACTCTTGATCCAGCTGAGTGTCAAGGGAGAGCTTCGTCAGCATGACGGAGTGATGATGGTGATGATGAAGCTACCGGTGCAGGGCTTTGCCTAAGCACTACAACGATATAACCAAGGTAGATTATGGTGGAGGGGGGACCGCACACGGCTAAGACAATGATCCACTTGTGTGTCTATGGGGTGCCCCCTCCCCCGTATATAAAGGAGTGGACAAGGGGGGAGGGCCGACCCTTTTGGCGCGCCGTAGGGGAGTCCTACTCCCACCGAGAGTGGGATTCCCCCCTTCCAAGTAGTAGGATTAGGATAGAAGGTAAGGGAGGAGAGAGGGAAGGAAAGGGGGGCGGCCCACACCCAATTTGGATTGGGCTAGGGGCGCACCTCCCACCTTTTCCCTTCCTCTCATCTATTACACTAAGGCCCAATAAGGCCGATATACTCCCCGGGGGGGGGGGGGTCCAGTAACCTCCCGGTACTTCGGAAAATGCCCGAACTCATCCGGAACCATTTCGATGTCCAAACATAGGATTCTAATATATCAATCTTTATGTCTCGACCATTTCGAGACTCCTCGTCATGTCCGTGATCATATCCGGGACTCTAAACTACCTTCCGTACATCAAAACACATAAACTCATAATATCAATCGCCACCGAACATTAAGCGTGCAGACCCTACGGGTTCGAGAACTATGTAGACATGACCAAGACTCATATCCAGTCAATAACCAATAGCGGAACCAGGATGCCCATATTGGTTCCTAAATATTCTACGAAGATCTTTATCGGTCAAACCGCACAACAACATACGTTGTTCCATTTGTCATCGGTATGTTACTTGCCCGAGATTTGTCGTCGGTAACTCAATACCTAGTTGAATCTCGTTTGCCAGCAAGTCTCTTTACTCGTTTCATAATGCATCATCCCGCAACTAACTCATTAGTCACAATGCTTGCAAGGCTTATAGTGATGTGTATTACCGAGAGGGCCCAGAGATACCTCTCCGATACTCAGAGTGATAAATCCTAATCTCGATCTATGCCAACTCAACAAACACCATCGGAGACACGTGTAGAGCATCTTTATAGTCAACTAGTTACATTGTGACTTTTGATAGCACACTAAGTGTTCCTTCGGTATTCGGAAGTTGCATGTTCTCATAGTCATAGGAACATGTATAAGTTATGGAGAAAGCAATAGCAACAAACTAAACGATCATCGTGCTAAGCTAACGGATGGATCAAGTCAATCACATAGTTCTCTAATGATGTGATCTCGTTAATCAAATCACAGCTCATGTCTATGGTCAGGAAACATAACCATCATTGATTCAACGAGCTAGTCAAGTAGAGGCATACTAGTGACACTATGCTTGTCTATGTATTCACACATGTACTAAGTTTCTGGTTAATACAATTCTAGCATGAATAATAAAGATCTATCATGATATAAGGAAATATAAATAAAAACTTTATTATTGCCTCTAGGGCATATTTCCTTCAGTCTCCCACTTGAACTAGAGTCAATAATCTTGATTACATTGTAATGATCCTAACACCCATGGAGTCTTGGTGCTGATCATGGTTTGCTCCTAAGAGAGGCTTAGTCAATGGGTCTGCAACATTCTGATCCATATGTATCTTGCAAATCTCTATGTATCCCTCCTTGACTTGATCGTGGATGGAATTGAGGCGTCTCTTGATGTGCTTGGTTCTCTTGTGAACTCTGGATTCCTTTGCCAAGGCAATTGCACCAGTATTGTCACAAAAGATTTTCATTGGACCCGATGCACTAGGTATGACACCTAGATCAGATATGAACTCCTTCATCTAGACTCCTTCATTTTCTTCTTCAGAAGGAGCTATGTACTCCGCTTCACACGTAGATCCCGCCATGACGCTCTATTTGGAACTGCACCAACTGACAGCTCCACCATTTAATAAAAATATGTATCCGTTTTTTGACTTAGAGTCATCCGGATCAGTGTCAAAGCTTGCATCGATGTAACCGTTTACGACGAGCTCTTTGTCACCTCCATAAACGGGAAACATATCCTTAGTCCTTTTCAGGTATTTCAGGATCTTCTTGATGACCAACATTGCATACATCAGGTTAATTTGGTACCTCCCAACCAGTTATCCACTCCTAGATTAATTTGGTACCTCCCTGCTGAACTAATAGCAAGGCACACATCAGGTTTGGTACACAACATTGCATACATGATAGAACCTATGGCTCAAGCATAGGGAATGACTTTCATTTTCTCTCTATCTTCTGCAGTGGTCGGGCATTGAGTCTGACTCTGCTTCACACCTTGTAACATAGGAAAGAACCCTTTCTTTGCTTGATCCATTTCGAACTTCTTCAAAACTTTATGAAGATATGTGCTTTGTGAAAGTCCAATTAAGCATCTTGATCTATCTCTATAGATCTTGATGCCCAATATATAAGAAGCTTCACCGAGGTCTTTCATCGAAAAATTCTTATTCAAGTATCCTTTTATGCTATTCAGAAATTCAGTATCATTTCTGATCAACAATATGTCATCTACATATAATATCAGAAATGCTACAGAGCTCCCACTCACTTTCTTGTAAATACATGCTTCTCCAAAAGTCATTATAAAACCATATGCTTTGATCACACTATCAAAGCATATATTCCAACTCCGAGAGGCTTGCACTAGTCCATAAATGGATTGCTGGTGCTTGCACACTTTGTTAGCACCTTTTGGATCGACAAAACCTTCTGGTTGCATCAGATACAACTCTTCTTTAAGATATCCATTAAGGAATGCATTTTTGACATCCATTTACCAAATTTCATAATCATAAAATGCGGCAATTCCTAACATGATTCGGACAGACTTAAGCATCGCTACGGGTGAGAAGGTCTCATTGTAGTCAACTCCTTGAACTTTTCGAAAACCTTTTGCAAAAAGTCGTGCTTTCTAGACAGTAACATTACCGTCAGCGTCTGTCTTCTTCTTGAAGATCCATTTATTCTCTATGGCCTGCCGATCATTGGGCAAGTCAACCTAAGTCCACACTTTTCTTTTCATACATGGATCCCATCTTAGATTTCATGTCCTTAAGACATTTTATGGAATCTGGGCTCATCATCGCTTCCTCATAGTTCGTAGGTTCGTCATGGTCAAGTAACATGACTTCAAATAGGATTATCGTACCACTATGGTGCGGATCTACTACCTCTTCAGCACCGCGTTGGTTTTCTCTTGAAGAGGAAAGCGTGATGCGGCAAAGTAGCTGTAACACCCTCAATGCGACTATATCTCCCACGTGTCGAGGCACGACTTAGAGGCATAATCGCATTGAAGGCATATGTCGCAAGTTAAGCAATCTTCACAACACCCCATGTAATATAAATCATAAAGGGGAGATAACATAGTTGGCTTACACTCGCCACGTCAATCGAGTACATAAATAACATTACATCAACCAAACACTCATGGCCCGACTACGGCACCAAAATAAAAGATAACCCAACATGCGACATGGTCCCGATCACCCCCAACTGGGCACCACTACTGATCATCAGGAAAGGAAACATAGTAACGTTGAGAGTCCTCGTCGAACTCCCACTTGAGCTCAAGCGCGTCACCTGGAGCGGAATCATCAGGCCATGCATCTGGTGTAATAGTAACCTATGAGCCACAGGGACTCAGCAATCTCGCACCCTCGCGATCAAAACTATTTAAGCTTATAGGTAAGGCAAGGTAAAAATATGTGGAGCTGCAGCAAGCGACTAGCAAATATGGTGGCTATCCTGTTCGCAAAGGAGAGCGAGAAGAGGAGGCAAAGCGCGAGCGAGAAAACTAGAGAACAACCTGCGCAAGCATTACTCCAACACCGTGTCCACTTCCCGGACTCCGCCGAGAAGAGGCCATCACGATAACACACTCCGTTTATTCATTTTAATTAAGTTAAGGTTCAAGTTATCTACAACCGGACATTAACAAATTCCCATCTGCCCATAACCGCGGGCACGGCTTTTGAAAGTTCAAATCCCTGGAGGGGAGTCCCAGTTTAGCCCATGACAAGCTCTCACGGTCAACGAAGGAATAGACCTCCTCCCAAGACGTTCCGATCAGACTTGGTATCTTGGTTCTTCAAGACATTTTGATAGGTTAAAACAAGACCAGCAACACCGCCTGGATGTTCCGACAAATCCCGATAGGAGCTGCACATATCTCGTTCTCAGGGCACACTTAGATGAGCAAGACGTCGGGTAGGCCAGCCCAGAGTTGCCCGTGGTAGCCCCGGACATCGCTCGGTTGGACCAACACTCAGAGGAGCACTGGCCCGAAGGGAGGCTAAAAAAGATAACCCTCGGACTCCGGAAACCCAAGGGAAAAATAGGCTAGGAGGCAAAAGGTAAAACCAAGGTTGGGCATTGCTGGAAAAGCTTTAATCAAGGCAAACTATCAAGGGGTTCCCATTATAACCCAACCGCGTAAGGAACGCAAAATCCAGGAACATAACACCGATACGATGGAAGCTAGGGCGGCTAGAGTGGGACAAAACACTAGGCGAGAGGCCGAGCCTTCCACCCTTTACCAATTATATAGATGCATTAAGATAACAAGGCAATATAATGATAACCCAACAAGTAAATAAATGTTCCAACAAGGAACGACCTTCAATCTTCACCTGCAACTAGCTAAGCTATAAGAGGGGCTGTGCAAAGCGGTAACATAGCCAATCAACGGTTTGCGAGGACAAGGTGGGTTAGAGGTTTGACATGGAAATTTGGGAGGCTTGAAAGCAATCAGTAGGCATCATAGCATTGGCATAGCAAAAGAGCGAGCAAACTAGCATAGCAAAGATAGTGATTTCGAGGGTATGATCATCTTGCCTACACAGTTGTCAGAGTTGACTGGATCCTCGAAAGCAAACTCAACGGGTTGCTCATTAGAAAACTCGTCTCCCAGCTCTACCCAAACAAGACAAACAAGCAACAAGGACCCAATCAACCATGTGCAAGGATCAAACAAGATGATGCAAAGATGGTATGCTATGCGGGATGCGATGCGGGATGCAAATGCAAGATATGGAAAGGAATGCATGAACCTGGCCTCAACATGGGAATCCAAGTTTGCCACTGGAAAGATGAGATGAAATCGCTTGAAAACGATATAAAGAACGCTGGAACCGGAGTCACGGTTTGGAAATGGCAAGCAATTCAAATATGACACCGGTCTGCGATTTACAGCAAGTAGGCATCTAAATGCAATGAGATGAACATGCTACAGCACCCAAACAAGACAACAAAATATATGGCAGGGATGCATTCAAGATGCTTAACAAAAGTCTAGCACTGAGCTACGGCCAATTCATCCATTAACAGGTTCAAACAAGCATGGCAAAATGCATATGGCAAACAGATCTCAGACTTAGTGAAATTAACACTTGTTTGGAATCTCAGATCAGGTAGCACTCCTCGGAGCAACAAAACTATATGCTAAAGGACCTGAACATGGCAAAGTAAAGCATTTCATGGAGCTACTCAAAGAGCTTAACAAAAGTCCCTTAGTTACCTTGAGCCAAAAGGGATCAGAAAATACAATTGCAAGCATGTGAACATAGCAAAAACATAATCAGATCACAGACTTCGTGAAACCTGGAGCATGCTGAAAACAGATATCAAGTAGGCATGTTTACGAGCTCGATGCACTCACTACGGTGCAAGTCATGATAACCTAAGCATACACCCATCAAGATTACACAAAATGCAAACTAGACATGGCAAGAACAATAGCATAGCATGCACGGATCAACTACAACCTCATCGGCAAAATTGCAAACAAGTTGACAATCTGCCCAGATTCACAAAGTAGCAAAAGTAGAGCTCGATTCACTCAAGCTAGGCTGCTCCATAATTGCAAACAAAGACATGGATGGAAAGAGCACTACAAGATTAACAAAACATCCTTACTGATCATCCTCAAAAGAGGCACGGATCACTAGGAAACAACATGAACATATGGCCATATGAGATAAACAGATTAAGGACTTTGTGGAATTGCCAAGTCCCTGAAATCAGAATTATCAAGTGCACCACTTTGCAAGCTTGTGCTAGTCACCACACACATCACAAAAATACATGGGTTGCACCTCTGGAAAGATGACAAAACCCTTAACAAAATATATGTAGAACTCATGGGCATAACATGCACACATTAATCATGGCAAAAATGACAAAAGGCTAAATAGAGTAGCAGATCTGACAATAATCTCAAGTAGCCCTCTTCGAACAGCATTTCGGGCATCAAGATGAACTTTAATGAAAATAATGCAATGGAATGAAATGATGAACTCTTTGAGATGAACATTTCGATATGCTGTATGCCAAAAATGGAGCTACGGATGCAAAGTTACGGCACAATGAACATGGGCACCTGAAACGGAAAATATTAGGGACTTAGTAGAATTTTCGACCTCCGGATCTAGGGTTCATCCGGCGCGCGAACCGAGATGGCGGCGCGGCTTGGCGGAGAGGACCCGGAGCTCGCCGGAGAGGGGTGCCGGCGCCGGATCCGGGCGTGGGGATGCCGGATCTGGCCGGCGGCGGGGCGGCGATGGCGGAGCCCGGCGTCGGCGGGGGCGGCGCGGTCGAGGCAGCGGCGACGGGGCGGCGCGGTCGAGGCGGAGGCGCGGGGTGGCGCGGTGATGTAGCGGCGCGGCGGCGGAGCTCGGGCGCGGCGGCGGAGCGGCGAAGGAGGCGGGCAGCGGCTCGCGGGCTCGCGGGAGCCGGCGCTGGGCCTGGCGGGCCGCGGCGGTGGAGGCGGTGGCGGCGCCACTTGGCACGACGGGGGTGGGCGGCGGCGATGTGTCGGGCCAGGGCGGACGTGTCCGGCCAGCGCGGAGATGATTTTTAGGGTTTCAGACGAGGGGGGTCCGGATTTTCGGGGAGAGGCCTTTAAATAGAGGTAGAGGGAGCTAGGAGAGTCCAAATGAGGTGCGATTTTCGGCCACGCGATCGTGATCGAATGCTCTAGATGATGGAGAAGGTTTGGGTGGGTTTTGGGCCAAATTGGAGGGGTGTTGGGCTGCAACACACATGAGGCCTTTTCGGTCCCTCGGTTAACCGTTGGAGTATCAAAGGAAGTCCAAATGATACTAAACTTGACAAGCGGTCTACCGATAGTAAACCAAGGCCGCTTGGCAAGTTTCGGTCCAATCCGGAAATGTTTAATCCCCACACACAAAAGAAAGGTAGAAATGACCACCGGAGGAGAATGAAGCGCCGGAATGCAAAACGGACAACGGGGAAAATGCTCAAATGCATGAGACGAACACGTATGCAAATGCAATGCACATGATGACATGATATGTGAAGCATGACAACGACAACAACACATGGAGACAAAGACCCGAACCCGAGAAAAAAAATAACTTAACGCCGAAAACGACAAGAGTTGGAGTACAAATTGGGAAAGTTACATCCGGGGTGTTACAACACTCCACCACTACGAAAGGATCTCGTCCCGAGATCTAGGACTGAAAGAACGCCGGGTACTCAGAACGGAGGTGATCCTCGCGTTCCCATGTAGCTTCACGGCCGGAATGGTTTGACCACTTGACTTTGAGAAATTTGATTGAATTGTTGCGAGTCTTGCGTTCAGTCTCTTCAAGAATAGCAACTGGGTGCTCAAGATAGGAGAGATCTTCTTGGAGCTCAATGTCCTCGAAGTTGACGGTGCGGTCAGGAGTCTTGAAGCACTTTTGGAGCTGAGAGACATGGAACACGTCATGAACATTTCCAAAGTTTGAAGGAAGCTCGAGTTGATAGGCGAGGTCGCCTCTCTTGCTGACAATCTTGAAAGGTCCCACGTATCTAGGGGCAAGCTTCCCTTTGATACCGAAGCACCGAGTACCTTTCATAGGAGAGACGCAGAGGTAAACATGATCTCCGATCTCGAAAACCAAATCATGGTGCTTACTGTCATAGTAGCTCTTCTGACAGGATTGGGCTGCTTTGAGGTTGTCACGAATGACTTTGCACATTTCCTCTGCCTCTGTGATTAAGTCATTACCCAAAAGCTGACGTTCACCGGTTTCAGACCAGTTGAGAGGGGTACGGCACTTCCTGCCATATAGTTCAAATGGGGCCTTGCCCGAACTTGCTTGAAAACTGTTGTTGTAGGAGAATTCAGCATAAGGAAGACAATCCTCCCACTTCATGCCGAAGGAGATCACACAAGCCCTGAGCATATCTTCAAGAATCTGGTTGACACGCTCGACTTGACCGCTAGTTTGAGGATGGAAAGCTGTGTTGAAGCGGATGTTGGTGCCCATGGCCTTCTGAAAAGAATCCCAAAACTTTGAGGTAAAGATGCTGCCATGGTCTGAAGAGATCACTTGTGGAATACCGTGCAGAGAGACAATACAAGAGGTATAGAGTTCTGCCAATTGAGCTGCAGTGATTGACTCTTTGATAGGCAGAAAATGAGCAACTTTAGTGAGTTTGTCGATGACAATGAATATAGCATCATTGCCACGCTTGGACTTTGGAAACCCAGTCACGAAGTCCATTTCAATGTGGTCAAACTTCCATTCTGGAATGGCAAGAGGTTGGAGGAGACCTGCTGGCCTTTGGTGTTCTGCCTTCACTCTTCTGCAGACATCACATTCATTCATGAATTGAGCAATCCCGCGCTTCATTCGAGTCCACCAATAAGCCTGCTTGAGGTCCTAATACATCTTCGTGCTCCCAGGGTGGATGGATAGGAGAGAATTGTGAGCCTCGTTCATGATCACTTTACGGAGGTCACCTTTGGGTACAACAATACGATCCTCGAAGAAGAGAGTATCCTTGTCATCCAGGCGGTAGCACTTGTACTTGGGTTGACTCTTGGCAATCCCAATCTTCACCTTTTTCACCATAGCATCAAGAAGCTGGGCTTGGCGAATCTGGTCTTCCAAGGTAGGAGAGATTTGAAGGTTGGCGAGGAAACCTTGAGGAACAACTTGCAGATTAAGTTTGCAGAAAGCTTCACAAAGCTCGGGTTGATAAGGCTTAAGTATCAGACTGTTGCAGCAAGTTTTCCTGCTCAATGCGTCAGGAATCACATTGGCCTTGCCTGGAGTATACTCGATACTCGTATTATACCCTTGAATCATTTCGACCAATCGAGTTTGCCTGAGGTTGAGATTAGGCTGAGTGAAGATGTACTTGAGACTCTTGTGATCAGTGAAAATGTCCACTTTTCTTCCTAATAAGAGATGTGTCCAAGTAAAAAGAGCATGCACAACTGCCGCCAACTCGAGATCATGAGTGGGGTAATTCTTCTCATTAGGCTTCAACTGGCGAGAAGTATAAGCAAAAACTTTCTTCTCTTGCATCAATACTATGCCAAGACCTTGGAGAGAGGCATCACAAAAGACCTCGTACGGCTTGGATTCATCAGGCGGAGTCAGAACTGGAGCAGTGATCAATTTCTCTTTCAAAGTGTTGAAAGCAATGTCACACTCCGGAGACCAAACGTACTTGACGTGTTTCTGGAGAAGATTCGAGAGAGGCTTCGCGATCTTAGAAAAGTTTTCAACGAATCGTTGGCAATAGCTTGTGAGACCGAGGAAGCTACGGAGTTGCTTCACGTTCTGAGGAGGTTCCCAATTCACAATTCCAGACATCTTCTCAGGATTCATGACAATGCCCTTGGCAGAGATGATATGACCAAGATAAAGAACCTCATCGAGCCAAAATTCACACTTGGAGAACTTGGCGTAGAACTGGTGTTCCCTGAGCTTATCGAGTACCAAACACAAGTGCTTGGCATGATCTTCCTTGTTCTTCGAGAAAACCAGAATGTCGTCGAGATAGACCAAAGCGAAGTCATTGGTGTAGGCGTTGAAGATGAAGTTCATCATGCGAGAGAATGTTGGAGGAGCATTGACGAGGCCAAAAGACATGACAGTGTATTCATATGAACCATAGCTTGTCCTGAAATCCGTCTTGGGAATATCTTGCTCACGGATTCGAATCTGATGATAACCCATACAGAGATCAAGCTTGGAAAATACTTGGGCACCTTTGAGTTGTTCGAACAGCTCGTTGATGTTGGGAAGTGGGTATTTGTTCTTGATGGTCTTCTTGTTCAATGGACGGTAATCAACACAAAGTCGGTCCGTTCCATCCTTCTTCTTCACAAAAAGAACACCACAACCCCACGGAGAAGAACTAGGCCGGATGAGACCCATTTTCTCTTGAATATCGAGTTGCTTCTTCAGCTCATTCAACCCTTCAGGTCCGAGCTTGTAAGGACACTTGCAAACAGGTTCCGTGTCGGGCTCAAGATCAATAACGAATTCAACTGGCCGGTGCGGACGCATTCCTGGAAGCTCTTCTGGAAAGACGTCTTGATATTCGCAAACGACTGGAATTTGCAAGATAGCATCAAGTTCACCCTTCTCATTGAGAGAAAACAGAGGGATGGTATCATCACGAGCGGTAAAGACAATTACATCCTCAGACGAATGAGTCAATTGAATCTGCCTGGCTGCACAATCAAGATGCGCCTTGTGCTTAGAAAGCCAATCCATTCCGAGAATAAGATCAATATCCGAGTTACCAAGAACCATTGGAGAAGAAAGAAACTTGTAATCGCCCAACGTGATAGTAACATCCGGAGCCATCATTTTGGTGTTCATGAACAAACCCGGAGAAGAAACCGCTATCGGCTTAGGCAAATCAATAGTATGCACATCATGCATAAATGCAAAAGGCTTCGATAAAAATGATAAGGATGCACCAGTGTCAAAAAGAACTCTTGCGGGAATGTCATTAACAGGAAGGTTACCCATGATCACATCTGGTGAGTCCTCTGCCTGAGATGCATTCAGCAAGTTGACCTTGGCAGACTTGGTGTTATGCTTGACCACAGCTGTACTTGCCGATCTCACAGGAGGAGGGGGAAGACGCCACTGGTTGAGTACCTTGTTGGCTGTCAGGACCCCGACTCAATGCCACATCGATCTAGCATGTAACACCTCATATCACTTTGCGGCCTCACGCACGGTACTCCCACGGGTGTCGCCTTACCTTTGCCCGGGACCGTTTGCGTCTTTTGGCACACGTATATGATAGTGTCGCTAGCATCCATATGATAAGGAGCCCGGGCTGACATGGCTAGTCGTAAACCCAAAGTGGCACAAACTTACAGGGACAGGCATCCATGACCCAACATCGAACGTGTCGGTCATCAGCGAGTGAATCCAGGCTGTAGCACTAGGCTAGCAGGACTCCGGTGAACCGGGCTGTAGCGGGCTAACAGGACTCTGGTATTCATCGCGTGACATTTCCCCGAAGGGACAGACACCGAAACGAAGAAGGACACATGCCGGCCAGCCTAAGTGTTCCGGAGCAGTAGCAAGCTACCATGGCTCGGTGGAAACACTAGGAGACATTTCCCGGTAAGAGAGGCTACTAAAGATAAACAACTAGATAGTCAGATCCCACACATACCGAGCATTTCAATAACATACACACAATATGCTCGATATGTGCAATACAACATGGCATCACAAAATGACTCTACGACTCAAGTAGTTATTCAATAGGCTCCGAGGAGCGAGATATTACAAACATGGGTCTCATGACCCAACACTCAGAGCATACAAGTCAAAACACAAGCGGAAGCTATCATGTCTGAGTACAGACATTTATAAATGAAAAAGGCTGAGAAGCCTGACTATCTACCAGATCCTGCCGAGGGCACAAGATCGTAGCTGAGGTAACAAGCTAAACGTCGAAGTCCACGCGGAACTACTAGTGAGATTGAAGTCTCTCTGCAAAACATCAAATAGGCAAACGTGAGTACAAATGTACCCAGCAAGACTTACATCAGATCTATCTACATATGCACCATTATCAACAAGGGGGTGGAGGGGTTTGACTGCAGCAAGCCAGCTTTGACTCGGTGGCTATCCTGAACTACGACTGCAATGTAACTCTTTTGAGGTGGCGCACACGAGTCCACATATTCACCATATCAATACACCACTATGGATCCGCTCTCGTCTCCCTACGAGAATGCCATCCATAGCACTCACGCTTATCTTGCGTATTTTAGAGTATCCACTTTCACTTGTCTATGAACTATGCAAGGGGTCCAAGTTTCCATATCCGAGGAATCCGGCTATTCGAATAGATAATGATAACCCTGCAGGGGTGTACTTCTTCACACACGCTCTCGCCACTTACCGCCCTGTACACGTCATGTACCTCGGCAACCTTCAAGCAGAAGCCGGGCGAGGGAGTCGGCCACGACCTGACTAACCGAACAAGTCTCTAGTCCAGGTTTATCGCCTATTCGGGTTCCATCCGCAAGGAGATCCGGCCGGGGTGTCGCTTATGGCCCCAAACGATGTGTGCAGGGTTCCCAAGCCCACCAACCGGGTGCCACTTGGTACACCGGGCCACTGTGCCTAGTCTGTCCCAAGCCCACCTGTACCGGGTGCCACTTGGTAGACTACTAACACTACCTACAAACACCAGAAACTAGTTGCAACTCCTGGACAGAGATCATGTTGATTAATAAGTCGAGAGGGGCACTTAAGCATTCCAATGTGTGGTAGTAGCTGGTCATGGATCACAAACACAGAACTCAGTTCCTAAGGACGGCTGCAATGAGACAACCCACCATGTACTCCTACATGGCCTCTCACTGCTACCTTTACCAAATCGTGTTCACACACTTAACTCACACACAGTAGGACATGTTCACACGCCTCTGATTCATCCCCGATGAATCAGACTTGACTCAACTCTAAGCAATAGCAGGCATGACAAACAAGCATGAATGAGTAGGCACAACAGGGCTCAAACAACTCCTACTCATGCTAGTGGGTTTCATCTATTTACTGTGGAATGACAGGTCATGCAAAGGATAAAGGGGTTCAGCTACCGCAGCAAATAACAGTTGAATCGCTGTTGTCCTAATGCAGTAAAAGAGAGCAGGAGCGAGAGAGTGGGATTTTATCGGAATGAACAAGGGGGTTTTGCTTGCCTGGCACTTTTGAAGATAACATTGAGTCTTCATCAGTGTCAACGATCACATCACCGGTACAGCGTCTACCGAGGGGGAGCAACACCGGCAAACAGAAGGAAACACAATCAATGCAATGCACAATATGATGCATGCTATGACATGGCAACATGCTGGTGTTTTGAGCTAATGCAACTAGCAACAGATTAAATGAAGTTGGTTTGAATACAAGATTCAAATTTAAACTCCATATGTGATTATTCAAATGCCATTTAATTGATTTGTGCTAAACAGCAGCTATAAGTTGTTCTAACATGCATGAAAATGGTACAGATGGATTCCTTGAATTTTTCTGATAATTTTTCATATATAAATTATTTAATTTGGAGCTACGGTTAATTTTCTATGATCTATTGAAGTTTTAGCTATTTTCTGGAATTTCCTGATTATTTTTAAATCCAGAAAATACTTATTGCGTCAGCCCCACGTCACTGTGACGTCAGTAGAGTCAACTGGGCGTCCCAGGTCAAACCTGACCAGTGGGGTCCACTGGTCAGTGAAATTAGTTTAGTTAGAATTTAATTAAACTGAACTGGGTTAATTAATAGGGCTGGGCCCCACCTGTCAGTGAGTCAGTGGGTTAGCTAAAATTTAATTAGCATCTAAACTAAATTAGCAGGGCCCCGGGCCCACATGTAAATGACCCAGGGGAGGTCAAACCCCTGGTCAACAGGGCCTAACACGCCGGCGGTTCGTCGCCGGTGGCAACAGGCGCGGCGGAGGGCTCGGGTTCGCTCCTCCGGCGTCCAAATGGACGGAGGAGAGCGGCTACGGGGAGCTGGAGCTCACCCGCGCCCGTTTCAGCAAGCAGCAGCAGCTAGGGCGGCCGGAGACGATGGCCCCGAGCTCGGCAGCGGCGGCCGGAGCTCGGGCGTGCTCGGGTTCGGCGTTACACGGCACGGCGAGGTGAGCTGAGGGCCTCTACGGATTACTGGGGTCGTCAGGAGCACTCGAAGGCAACGAGCGCAGGTGGAGGAGCCCGGGAGCATGAAGCTCACCGGCCATGGCGGACGGCGGCTTCGGGTGCTCGTGGGGCGGCGGCTACAGGGCGCGCGCGAGAGAGAGAGGTGAGGGGAAACGACGGCAAGCTCACAGGGAGGCAGCAGGGTGGCTCAGTGGGCTCGGAGACGCGCCAGACGTCGCGAATCGACGGCGGTGAGCTTCGGTGGCCGGCGACGGAAACGACGATCGTGGCGGCGTTGCAGCGCGTCCGGGGCCTCGTGGCTTGGTGGAGAGGAAAGAGGGGGTCGAGGCGGAGCTTCTGGGCTAGTAGAGGGAGCGAGGGAGGCCCGGTGGCCGTGGTTATGGCGAGCGGCGGCGATGGGCTCCATTCGGGTGAGGGGAACAGAGGAGGGGGAGAGTGTTCCGGGGAGAGGATGAGGACGCGGGAGAGTGAGGGAGAAGTGAGAGGGGGTCGGGGGCTGCGTGGCGTCGCGGGAGGGACCAGGGGAGGAAGAGGCAGCCAGGCAGGGAGGAGGTGGCCGGGGCGCGTGGCCGCGCGCGCCGGGCGCGTGCCCGTCCTCCTGGCAGAGGAGGAAGGCGACAGGGGAGGGAGGCGGCGGTGGGCTGGGCCAGCGGGAGGAGCTGGGCCAGCTGGGCTGGACAGGTAAGCGCCAGGTAGGCTTCTGCTCTTTTATTTTTTTCTGTTCTGTTTATTTATATTTAATTTATTTTGCCACTGTTTTGAATTTAAAATAATTCAAACAATGCCAAAACTCCTCTGAATATTTTATATTGCTAGATGGACTTTTCCAAAAGCTTATAAAATATTTCAGGGGTATTTGAAATTATATTCTAATTATATGAATATAATTCCAAATGCAAATAAAGTAATGATTTAAATTCAGTGCCCAAAATATTCCTCAAAAATGCTACTTATCTTTGGTTTGGTGCAAAAACCTTTGCCAAATATAACCAACATTATTTAAGGCCATTTTGGAAACACTGAATGCAATTTCCAGGGTTCTTTTGCCCTGCTTTTAATTAAAGTTTTGAGGCTTCAACAATCCTCAATTCATGTTTCAGAAATTTAAATATGATGCCTGGATGAAGATGCAACTATTTACAAACAATATTCTAGGGCTGTGACAACTCACCCCCACTAAACAAAAATCTCGTCCCGAGATTCAAGCGTAGGGTAAGGTGAAGGGGGAACGCAAACTAGTATAATCTTCACGATCCAGGGTGCACTTCAGTTGAACGTTGATTCATTCACCATCATTGTCTTGAAGTCTTGTTCTGAGAAATCCTGTCAACATGACATGGAGGGAAGAAGGAGACTCTAGAAGGGTCGATCTTCTCGAAGATCGAACAACTCACGGAATGAGACATAGGACCATCTCTCGGTTGAGACACGAGATACACATCAGGAGGGGTGGAAAGAGATGGATGACGAAGGTTCACTAGGTAGACAACAATTCCACACTTAAGAAGGTGGTAAACGATTGTCCACGTAGCGAGGAGTTGAGTTGATATGGCACCATAACGGGGCACCTTAGGGATGGTGACTCGTAGATATATCCCCTTAAGTGGAAAAAAGAATTACTTTTGATTCAAAGATCATTGAAACTCTTTATACCAATTTAAGGCAATTCTCGACCAATCGTTTGGAGGGGGTCGGTAGAATGGCATATTCGGACTTGGATGATGTGGATTACCTTGTTGAAGACAACGCAATGGATGAATTTGCTTATCACCGGAAATGGAAGAGACCCATGGTAGAATGGCACATTGGTGGTGCAAGCTGGGAACAAAATGCAAATGCTGGGAATGATTCTGGTAACTGGGGAAGAGCCCAACAATAGGGAGTGAATTCACTGTTTGAAGAGGTCATAGCATTGCCGAGGAAACTGAGAGGAAACCCAGTTAGTGCCGATGATAACACGTAGCGCTTGTGCGTGCTCTCAAGAACTTGAGCATTTCCATATTCATCAAGGTTTTACAAACATCCGTGTCAAGGATCCTGGCAACACAACATACCACCATGATGAACAATGATGGACGATGCAAATGCATAGGAAGATAACATCAACTGAGGTTTCACCCTAGCGAGGCCAAGGAAACAAAATCTAGATGATCGACCGAGAGACATTTAGCACTCCGCTTCTAATGTTCTCCTTGACGTGCTAGTGTAACCCATTCATAGATATGGTTTGATAACTAGAACATCAAGTAAAGGTCGGACTTCGGGAGCAATAGAATCCATAAGGAACAGTTATGGAGGTAAATCCTACGAAATCCTTATGGGGAGGTGGCCAACTTCCTCAAACAAGATACTACAATAATAGGTCTTCCGGCTGGGTGTGTTGGCCACGACATCCACTTTACCGGTTATCGAGGGACCAACATTATAGTTCTTGGGAAATGTTCCAACCCATCATATCTGCCTGAGATTCAGATCTGGTTGGTGTCAGGATATTCCAGACTCATCGAGTCTAGGAAGAAAAATGAAAGTTTGCAACACAAATCGACGAGATGACGTTGCGAGATTCTTAGGAAATGAACTACGATAGCAAGCTCCAAAACATGAGCTGGTTCTGCTACAAACATGTGAACACGTTGTTCCGGACAAGCATGCCCACATGGTAGTCTTACAATAAAACACTACCGAGTTCTGGTTGGGAGCCATCATCGAGGATATCGAAGTCTTTACGCAAGTCCATGGATTAGATCCCAAGCATAGACTTCTTTTCCTTGAACGAGTCAATCAGTGGCTTGGTGTGCTAGGATATACATATGGAATGAAGATGATCAGTCTAACAGACCACAGAACTCTTCGCACGTGCATGACCGACTTGGGATGATTCCAAAGGAGCAAAAACAAACTTTCTCGAATTCACGACGGCAACTTACATCAAAATGCACGTGAATCAAAGGAAGTCACTCCTTTCATCAAACAAGTACTTCATGAGCTAGCATGAAGAAAATGCTTTCAAAAGTTTCCAACACTAACTTAATGTTCAACAACATCATGGAGGAAATAAGGATGTTGTCAATGGACTCAACAACAACTCATCGTAATTTCCATATCACTGGACTTCCACCATCGTGTGAACACGGTGATAGCATTGGTCAGACCCAAAAGATATAATGGTGTATGCTTGAGGGATCAACCACGAGTAAGACAACATTACGAACATCGTTGGTTCTGACTTGATTTGACGATAGCCCACACTCAAATCAAAGGATTGATAAGACAATAGGTCCAACAACTGATCACAGGGACCAATCGATGAAGATATCATCTTTCTTCAACACACACTACACAAGAATATCCCTTTGGAATGAACTAAGTCAGACAAGCTTTTATCTTCCAACCCTCCAAGTTGTTGTCTAGCTTAACCAACTAGCTCAGGGATATCTAACACAGATTCTTGGAGAGAAGGTGGTTCACAAGAAACCAACTTGATCACGAGCTCAACATAGCGGTCAGGTGACAACCTGGTAATACTTCCGAGAAGATTTTCGGAAATCACGAACCACCGATATGTTACTAAGCTCGAGAATAATCTTGCTTTTCAGGGCAAGACGATATGATGAAATGGGTGAGGACTTGACAAGATCCTAACTCATCAATCGAAGGGTGCACCAAAATAAGGACTTGGTAGCACGATCAATCTTAGAATGGTGATTCAATAACCAACATACTAAGAATAAAATTATTATCCTTTAACTACCAAGCAACGAGGTTGCTAGGAGTATTGATTTCACACATCACAATTCATTTGTCGGTATTCCGGTTGCATCAACGCGAGGGCCGAGGAATGACTAATGATGGTGAGAAGTATCACTACGTCAAAATTCATGAGAGTTGGTGCAGTTCTCATGACAATTCTGACATAAAGGGGGTAATACTCCAAGGTAGAACAGAGCCAAAAGCTGGATTGGCATTTGATCTGCGGAATACAACTACTTTGACCCAATCCTAGATAAGGATGAGGTACTGGAGTTTGTTTCTCCTAGTCATTCCGCGATAGAATGGCTTGACGGACCACAAGAGTAATAGGCATCGATAAACGAACGCACGCATACTCTTGACTATCAATTGATGGACGAGGGTCAGAATGCAACTAAGGAGAACAACTCAAAGGAACATATAATTTTCTGAGTTGTGGATGCATAGGTTAGTATGTCGAACCAAGTTCAACATATTTCTTCCGGATAACCCATGCAGAAAGGTTGAGCTGGCAGAGTCACAATATAGCATGGAGAACTCATCGAGAGCACTCTTGTTGTCATCTTTTGGTTCAGAAGAACTCCTGCCAAGAATGGTTCATGGTAATTGGAAGAAGGAAATACCACGGACCTCGAGGACTATCACATGGTTACTAATATCCTAAAGGAGCTAGCAATTATCAACATGATGTAAGTAGGGTGAATCTCGGGTTCAAAACCCAGAAGTGAAATGCCTACTAACTAAGTGGCATCACGGGATGCTTTCGAGAATAAAGGCCAGAATCATCACACTGGGACACAAATCATGGCTAAATTACTAGATGATCCCCTAAGACAACTAGGGTCATAATAATAACTCCAACATAAATGTCAAGGCAATAGAATACCTCAACTCAACAATTAGTGTGATTGAGCTGGCATAAAGGAACATCGAAACCAGAGGGAAAGAATTTTGCAAATGCGTCAGATTGTTTAGAAACCTGGGATGACTCGGACAGCATAACGGCTGTAAATGCTCAGAAAAGATTTGAGACATTCACAAAAATGGTGGCATAACCACTCAGAAGCACAATATCAAGGTCTCGAGATCAACAAAAATCATACAGAAGTAGTAGGAACTGAAACGAGGCTTAAGTCCAACCATCTTATAAGTCTACAGATTAGTAACACGTGATCCTGATAGAAAGAAGAGAAAACCTAGTTCCTTAACCCCGTAGGAAAGATAAGATGACTCAGATCAGAAGGCCATGAGGTATAAGGAGTAAAAAGAGCCTTACGTTCCATCCCACAATCAATTCCCATATATAACTAAAGCATTTCTAGACTCAACTTCGACCAGTTTGGCTTGGTAATCCTACAGGCAGTCAAGCTCTGATACCAACGCTGTCAGGACCCCGACTCAATGCCACATCGATCTAGCATGTAACACCTCATATCACTTTGCGGCCTCACGCACGGTACTCCCACGGGTGTCGCCTTACCTTTGCCCGGGACCGTTTGCGTCTTTTGGCACACGTATATGATAGTGTCGCTAGCATCCATATGATAAGGAGCCTGGGCTGACATGGCTAGTCGTAAACCCAAAGTGGCACAAACTTATAGGGACAGGCATCCATGACCCAACATCGAACTTGTCGGTCATCAGCGAGTGAATCCAGGCTGTAGCACTAGGCTAGCAGGACTCCGGTGAACCGGGCTGTAGCGGGCTAACAGGACTCTGGTATTCATCGCGTGACATTTCCCCGAAGGGACAGACACCGGAACGAAGAAGGACACATGCCGGCCAGCCTAATTGTTCTGGAGCAGTAGCAAGCTACCATGGCTCGGTGGAAACACTAGGAGACATTTCCCGGTAAGAGAGGCTACTAAAGATAAACAACTAGATAGTCAGATCCCACACATATCGAGCATTTCAATAACATACACACAATATGCTCGATATGTGCAATACAACATGGCATCACAAAATGACTCTACGACTCAAGTAGTTATTCAATAGGCTCCGAGGAGCGAGATATTACAAACATGGGTCTCATGACCCAACACTCAGAGCATACAAGTCAAAACACAAGCGGAAGCTATCATGTCTGAGTACAGACATTTATAAATGAAAAAGGCTGAGAAGCCTGACTATCTACCAGATCCTGCCGAGGGCACAAGATCGTAGCTGAGGTAACAAGCTAAACGTCGAAGTCCACGCGGAACTACTAGTGAGATTGAAGTCTCTCTGCAAAACATAAAATAGGCAAACGTGAGTACAAATGTACCCAGCAAGACTTACATCAGATCTATCTACATATGCACCATTATCAACAAGGGGGTGGAGGGGTTTGACTGCAGCAAGCCAGCTTTGACTCGGTGGCTATCCTGAACTACGACTGCAATGTAACTCTTTTGAGGTGGCGCACACGAGTCCACATATTCACCATATCAATACACCACTATGGATCCGCTCTCGTCTCCCTACGAGAACGCCATCCATAGCACTCACGCTTATCTTGCGTATTTTAGAGTATCCACTTTCACTTGTCTATGAACTATGCAAGGGGTCCAAGTTTCCATATCCGAGGAATCCGGCTATTCGAATAGATAATGATAACCCTGCAGGGGTGTACTTCTTCACACACGCTCTCGCCACTTACCGCCTTGTACACGTCATGTACCTCGGCAACCTTCAAGCGGAAGCCGGGCGAGGGAGTCGGCCACGACCTGACTAACCGAACAAGTCTCTAGTCCAGGTTTATCGCCTATTCGGGTTCCATCCGCAAGGAGATCCGGCCGGGGTGTCGCTTACGGCCCCAAACGATGTGTGCAGGGTTCCCAAGCCCACCAACCGGGTGCCACTTGGTACACCGGGCCACTGTGCCTAGTCTGTCCCAAGCCCACCTGTACCGGGTGCCACTTGGTAGACTACTAACACTACCTACAAACACCAGAAACTAGTTGCAACTCCTGGACAGAGATCATGTTGATTAATAAGTCGAGAGGGGCACTTAAGCATTCCAATGTGTGGTAGTAGCTGGTCATGGATCACAAACACAGAACTCAGTTCCTAAGGACGGCTGCAATGAGACAACCCACCATGTACTCCTACATGGCCTCTCACTGCTACCTTTACCAAATCGTGTTCACACACTTAACTCACACACAGTAGGACATGTTCACACGCCTCTGATTCATCCCCGATGAATCAGACCTGACTCAACTCTAAGCAGTTGCAGGCATGACAAACAAGCATGAATGAGTAGGCACAACAGGGCTCAAACAACTCCTACTCATGCTAGTGGGTTTCATCTATTTACTGTGGAATGACAGGTCATGCAAAGGATAAAGGGGTTCAGCTACCGCAGCAAATAACAGTTGAATCGCTGTTGTCCTAATGCAGTAAAAGAGAGCAGGAGCGAGAGAGTGGGATTTTATCGGAATGAACAAGGGGGTTTTGCTTGCCTGGCACTTTTGAAGATAACATTGAGTCTTCATCAGTGTCAACGATCACATCACCGGTACAGCGTCTACCGAGGGGGAGCAACACCGGCAAACAGAAGGAAACACAATCAATGCAATGCACAATATGATGCATGCTATGACATGGCAACATGCTGGTGTTTTGAGCTAATGCAACTAGCAACAGATTAAATGAAGTTGGTTTGAACACAAGATTCAAATTTAAACTCCATATGTGATTATTAAAATGCCATTTAATTGATTTGTGCTAAACAGCAGCTATAAGTTGTTCTAACATGCATGAAAATGGTACAGATGGATTCCTTGAATTTTTCTGATAATTTTTCATATATAAATTATTTAATTTGGAGCTACGGTTAATTTTCTATGATCTATTGAAGTTTTAGCTATTTTCTGGAATTTCCTGATTATTTTTAGATCCAGAAAATACTTATTGCGTCAGCCCCACGTCACTGTGACGTCAGCAGAGTCAACTGGGCGTCCCAGGTCAAACCTGACCAGTGGGGTCCACTGGTCAGTGAAATTAGTTTAGTTAGAATTTAATTAAACTGAACTGGGTTAATTAATAGGGCTGGGCCCCACCTATCAGTGAGTCAGTGGGTTAGCTAAAATTTAATTAGCATCTAAACTAAATTAGCAGGGCCCTGGGCCCACATGTAAATGACCCAGGGGAGGTCAAACCCCTGGTCAACAGGGCCTAACATGCCGGCGGTTCATCGCCGGTGGCAACAGGCGCGGTGGAGGGCTCGGGTTCGCTCCTCCGGCGTCCAAATGGACGGAGGAGAGCGGCTATGGGGAGCTGGAGCTCACCCGCGCCCGTTTCAGCAAGCAGCAGCAGCTAGGGCGGCCGGAGACGATGGCCCCGAGCTCGGCAGCGGCGGCCGGAGCTCGGGCGTGCTCGGGTTCGGCGTTACACGGCACGGCGAGGTCAGCTGAGGGCCTCTACGGATTACTGGGGTCGTCAGGAGCACTCGATTGCAACGAGCGCAGGTGGAGGAGCCCGGGAGCATGAAGCTCACCGGCCATGGCGGACGGCGGCTTCGAGTGCTCGTGGGGCGGTGGCTACAGGGCGCGCGCGAGAGAGAGAGGTGAGGGGAAACGACGGCAAGCTCACAGGGAGGCAGCAGGGTGGCTCAGTGGGCTCGGAGACGCGCCAGACGTCGCGAATCGACGGCGGTGAGCTTCGGTGGCCGGCGACGGAAATGACGATGGTGGCGGCGTTGCAGCGCGTCCGGGGCCTCGTGGCTCGGTGGAGAGGAAAGAGGGGGTCGAGGCGGAGCCTCTGGGCTAGTCGAGGGAGCGAGGGAGGCCCGGTGGCCGTGGTTATGGCGAGCGGCGGCGATGGGCTCTATTCGGGTGAGGGGAACAGAGGAGGGGGAGAGTGTTCCGGGGAGAGGATGAGGACGCGGGAGAGTGAGGGAGAAGTGAGAGGGGGTCGGGGGCTGCGTGGCGTCGCGGGAGGGACCAGGGGAGGAGGAGGCAGCCAGGCAGGGAGGAGGTGGCCGGGGCGCGTGGCCGCGCGCGCCGGGGGCGTGGCCGCGCGCGCTGTGCGCGTGCCCGTCCTCCTGGCAGAGGAGGAAGGCGACAGGGGAGGGAGGCGGCGGTGGGCTGGGCCAGCGGGAGGAGCTGGGCCGGCTGGGCTGGACAGGTAAGCGCCAGGTAGGCTTCTGCTCTTTTATTTTTTTCTGTTCTGTTTATTTATATTTAATTTATTTTGCCACTGTTTTGAATTTAAAATAATTCAAACAATGCCAAAAACTCCTCTGAATATTTTATATTGCTAGATGGACTTTTCCAAAAGCTTATAAAATATTTCAGGGGTATTTGAAATTATATTCTAATTATATGAATATAATTCCAAATGCAAATAAAGTAATGATTTAAATTCAGTGCCCAAAATATTCCTCAAAAATGCTACTTATCTTTGGTTTGGTGCAAAAACCTTTGCCAAATATAACCAACATTATTTAAGGCCATTTTGGAAACACTGAATGCAATTTCCAGGGTTCTTTTGCCCTGCTTTTAATTAAAGTTTTGAGGCTTCAACAATCCTCAATTCATGTTTCAGAAATTTAAATATGATGCCTGGATGAAGATGCAACTATTTACAAACAATATTCTAGGGCTGTGACATTGGCATAGTGACCCTTCTGTTGGCACTTGTTGCACGCGACCTCTGAGAGCGGACGGTGATACGGAGCACTCGATCTTGGAGCTTGAGACAAAGTCTTGTTCTGAAAGCCAGGGTTGGGTGGGTGGGAAGAACCACTGCCACCTTTGCTCTTCTGCTGATACGGCTGACGGAACGGTGGAGGAGGAAGCCAATACTTCTGCTGCTTGGCCACTTGAGTAGAGGAAGAAGGAGTAACATCTCTAACTCTCTTCTTGGAAGCATCACACCTCAACTGAGCAGCCTCTTGCTTCAATGCCATGTTGTAGAACTCATCGTATCTCAAGGGCTCGAAGAGAACAAGAGCTAGCTGAATTTCTTCTCTGAGACCACCCCTGAACTGATATATCATGCTCTTCTCATCAGGGACGTCCTGCTTGGCAAAGCGGGCAAGCTTCTGAAACAACTTGTTGTAGTCATAGACAGACAAAGAGCCTTGCTTCAGGTTGCGGAATTCCTCACGCTTGCTTTCAACCATGCTCTGAGGAATATGATGAGCTCGGAAATCTTGACGAAATTCATCCCAGGTGATAACACGTCCACCTCTGGAATCCTTGTACTGCTGGAACCATTCTGCAGCTTGATCTTTGAGTTGGAAGGAAGCGAACTTGACAAAGTCCTCAGGCCTGACGTTACTGCACTTGAAATGCTTGCACAGATCCACAAGCCAATCGTCAGCATCGGTTGCCTCAACACAATTGCTGAAAGTCTTTGCCCCGTTAGCAAGGAACTGGTTGAGTGTAGCATAGTGATTCTGATTGTTGCCTTGATTCCCTTGGTTGCCTTGATTGCGCTCTTGAAGAATTTGCATGATCAACTGTGTGTTTGCATTGGTTGCGGCCATCACAGCTTGCCATGCCTCCGGAGGAGGGGAGGTGGTGGCGGATCAGGATTCGGAGTCGTGCGCGTTGGAGGAGCCATCCTGAAGAGGTTCACATCCATTAGCACATTGATAGACAATTCTTGAAGCTGAATCCAACGGGATGAAAATTGCAACATATAGTCTTCACATCCGAACAAAATGAACTAATGCATTCCTCTTGAAATGATCACATATCCATAAATTGAGAAGACACGTAGAATTAAGGTAGAGAAATAAATCAACAAGGTACGGATCAAGAACGAATAATCGGTAAGAAATCCCAATCTCAAACCAATATCCGTGGAAGAAGAACTAGAGCTACTAGAATTCCCACCTATGAAACTCCAGAACCTTTCCGGTTATGCAATCAGGTGTTGCGGATACAGGGGAAGCATAATATCTCACCCAAACCTAGCAGATCCTACATCCAGCTGTATCCATCCTTCAACACATAACCAAGAAACCTTCGGAAACCATCTACCTCAACCTTCGAAAATCATCTGTTACACAAGTTATGGCGATACTCCCGAACTCCCGCCCCAGTACTGGGTGGCGTCGAGGTTATCTCACCAACGAACTGCATAAAAGAGATTTTCGATGCCGGCGTACTAAACTCAGGTATTCCAGAACTGCAACGATAAAATTATGACGACAACACCTCAGAGCTCAAATCCCCGGGACACTTCCACAAAACCCCTGACAAGAGGCACCAAGACAATGTTCTCATCATTAAACCATCGGAATGATTCCAAGATACCCGCGTGATCCTAAAATTTTTTTAGTGAAATTTGAGAAGAGTCAAAACTCTACGTCAGGATGCCTTACCAGAGCGATGAGGAGACTAGGAAGTAAAAAAGAATTCCTAAACTCTCCGATATATAGTTCCTAAATGACTCAAAACATTTTTCTAGACACAACTCGGCTGCTAAAAACGATCAAGCAATGGGGCTCCTAAGGTCAGGGAAGGCTCTGATGACCAACTTGTAACCCCCTACGTGTCGAGGCACGACTTAGAGGCATAATCTCATTGAAGGCATATGTCGCAAGTTAGGCAATCTTCACAACATGCCATGTAATATAAATCATAAAGGGGAGATAACATAGTTGGCTTACACTTGCCACGTCAATCAAGTACATAAATAACATTACATCAACCAAACACTCATGGCCCGACTACGGCGCCAAAATAAAAGATAAACCCACATGCGACACGGTCCCGATCACCCCCAACTAGGCACCACTACTGATCATCAGGAAAGGAAACATAGTAACATTGAGAGTCCTCGTCGAAATCCCACTTGAGCTCAAGCGCGTCACCTGGAGCGGAATCATCAGGCCCTGCATCTGGTGTAATAGTAATCTATGAGCCACAGGGACTCAACAATCTCGCACCCTCGCGATCAAGACTATTTAAGCTTATAGGTAAGGAAAGGTAAAAATATGCAGAGTTGCAGCAAGCGACTAGCAAATATGGTGGCTATCCTGTTCGCAAAAGAGAGCGAGAAGAGGAGGCAAAGCGCGAGCGAGAAAACTAGAGAACAACCTGCACAAGCATTACTCCAACACTGTGTCCACTTCCCGGACTCCGCCGAGAAGAGGCCATCACGATAACACACTCTGTTGATTCATTTTAATTAAGTTAAGGTTCAAGTTATCTACAACCGGACATTAACAAATTCCCATCTGCCCATAACCGCGGGCACGGCTTTCGAAAGTTCAAATCCCTGTAGGGGAGTCCCAACTTAGCCCATGATAAGCTCTCACGGTCAACGAAGGAATAGACCTCTGTGACAACCCAAAAATTTTGGCCTTGTTTTTAATGGAATAAAATTTTGCCAGGATTTAAAACTTTGAATTTTTGAGCTCCATTTTGATTTTTAATCATTTCCTTCCCTGTTATGATGAGTTTTTCCCAAAGAGAAAACTTTTCAAAAATGTTGTTGGACTTGTTTTAACCTCTCAAGAAAAACTTTCCTTTTATCAGTGTAACTAATTAAATAATTATGTTGCTTGATCTTTATTTTCTTGAAAAGGGTTTTTCTAGGTTAAATGGCCTTAATTGAACTACAACCATTTGATAAATTCACTTAAAATTTCCACAAAAATTTGGAGATGTCATGTGATGTTTTTAAATCACTTTTATGCTAAAATATATTTCATTCATGAAATATTTTGAGCCCTACACTCAATTTTTCTCCTCTGGTCCAGAGTGCATTTTGCACTGCAACCTATTTAAATATTTCTTTAAAACTTCTACCAAAATTAAGGGAGGTCAGTAGGAGCCTATTATTCCACTTTGTGCAAAAACCTATTTATGATCTTTGAAAAATTTGAGTGAATCAACCTCATCTTCATTCTGGACCAACTTGATGGTTTGTACAGCAACCATGTTTTTACTTGCTCTTTAACCCTTGATTATTTTTCCTACTTGTAGTCCCCCATGTTAAACCCTTAAGTCCAGGAGCATGCACCTTTTGGATCATTTTTGGTTCATGAAATAATGTCATTTATTTCCTGTCCAGAATTGAAGTTTTGTAAAACTTGCACTAACAAGTTTCTTCTTTTGTCCAACTAACATCACCACTCTCTCTTTCATCCACAGAGACACTGATCTGGATATTTTGGCCACTCCAAGAAATGCCTAAGTGCCCTTGGCATTTTGTCAAACACCTGGTGTGCATGGCCAGTTTTGACATGTTTTTGTCTTTGCATTGTGACCTTCCACCTCGGACCATACTAGCATGTCCACTAGGATTCCAGTTGCTCCTAACCTGGGTCTGTTATTTGCCAGCCTCAACCGCGACCTCTAGCATGCTCTGGCATTTCGTCGAGCACACTCAGTGCATGCACTGACGCGCCCAGAGCACGCGTATTGCAGCCACGCGGCCGAGCCGACACGCTGGCCCCCACGGCTTTGGCCCGCTCTGCAGAACCTCGCCACGCACTCCCCTTCTCTTAGCTACGCGCCAAGCAGCCCTGCCGTGCCCGACAGGCCAAGCGCTAGCCGCCGCCGCCGCCCGACATCCCTACGCCGTGCAGTGCCGCCCAAGCCACCCCGGCTCGCCACCTGGCCCCTGGAGCAGTGCCCTCTCGTCCACTAGCTCTTGCCATCATCCCCAGCCACGCCACGTTGCCCTGCAAGCTACAGAGAGGAGGTTCGCCGGAGAGCTTATCCGGCCGCCGCGGAACCGACCTCGACGAGCTATAAAAGGAGGCCCCCGAGCCTCCCCGTGCACACAGGAAGCCTTAGAATGCTCCCCTAGTCCTCCCATGGCAGCAAATCGACCCGGGGAAGGGCTCCTTCCTCATCTCCGGCAACTGCAGCCGCCGCCACTGCCCCGGCCAATTCGGCACCACCAGGGTCTCCCACTCTCCGTTCTCTCCACCAAGAGCTTCCTCACCTTCCCGTGAGCCATCCCCACTACTCAATTTTGATCGGGGCACACCGCGGGAGAAAAATCACTTTGCTCCCGAGGCCACCTCCGCCGAGAAGCTCGCCGCCCGCAGCTCCCTCCGTCCCCACCTACCTGGCGACCACCGGAAGGATCGCCCTGGAGTGGCGGATCCATCCCCGCCCTCTGAGCCCCGTGGGGAGCCGCCGTTCGCCGGCGACGATCGCTGTTGCCTCGCCTCCGCCTCGGACAGAGAAAGAAGAGGGAGAAGACTGGTCAAACCTGACTAGTGGGCCCCCTGGACCCACTGTCAGCGACCTCGTGTCTGTCCACGTGGTTAAGTGGAGGCGTAAAGCCTCAAGTACGCCTCCTCTATACCGAAAGCGTACTTCTATCTGAACCGTTTTCTTTTCTGTTTTATTTTAAATAACAGATTTGACCAAATCTTTGACTGGCTATAACTTTTTAAATATAAGTCCAAATGAAATGATTCTTTTTCCTACCTTCCTCAAATTTGGTCTAGTTTATTTTAAGATTTATTTGAAAAATTTTCAAACAACTTTTTGGTTCTGTTTTTGAAATGTGTGTTAATTCAAATATATTTTTAAATAGGATTTTGGGAGAGAGAAGAAACTTTCAAAAGTTTTGGAGTGCACCCTACCTTTCCACACATTGAAGGCAAGCATTCTGAACCCCGGCATAATATTTTGGTGTGATCGTTGATACCTTTATAACACCACCGCATTTCGAAGGACTTGTTATTTCATGTGATATGATCATATGCATGGGTGCATGTTGTTGATTTCCATGCTGTTGGAAATGGACACACTTGTGATGATAATCACCCTCTTATGCCTTGCATGCATACCGGCAGGAACCCGGGAAAACCTCTGCCTTGGGTAGGCTTGAGTTTGTCGCCGGTCTCCGTCGGGACGGTTATGTCTGGTATGGCATGGTAAGGTGATATGAGAGGTGACTCTGTTGGATGAGAATATATTTGTCATGCTAATCATGCAGGGAATACTTGAACCTCCTGAGTCGACCGTAGATCGAGTCTTGTTCCAGTAACCCCCATACTTGTTTCGTACTACCACTCGTCTCTACAGCAAGTAGAGTACGGTTCAGTAAGTTGTCAACCTCTTTCCAGCACACACCGTACAGAGAGGCCATGGTGGAAGATACCGGTTGTAGCTGGTAGGCAGGCCACCTGGTCCGGGGGCATGGGTGTTTCCGGTTGGGACCGAGAGGGGAGGCCACCCCTTAGAGCGCGCGATATAAATTTGATCCCATGCTACGCGAGGTTGTAGCCTCCCCACTTAAAGTTTGCTTAACAGGTGTCGTGGGTGATTCCAGACACGTGTGAGATACGCTGGTGTGTGCAAGTTAGGTGTGTTTTCAACAGAAAGACCGTAGACGGAATTAGTCCTGCTGGACTAGAGAAATCCGTTACTCGTGGGTAAAGAGTACACCCTCTGCAGAGAATAAACCTATTCGAATAGCCGTGTCCATGGTTAAGGATTACAGTCTGGGATGGGTCAAGTGTCGGTCTTAGCGTCGGTCTTCGAAGGTGAAATTGTTAATCCAGAAATGGAATTACTACTTGTGACTTGTGATAACTATGATTATTATTATTGTTGACTAACCCATAATATTATTGTTATTATCGTGTATCTCTGGGATGGTTCTACCTCCGGGACATTCACTATGATTGTTTCTTTTAAAGCCCTTTATGTGGCGTCGCCCAGACGCCCGAGTGTGGCATTTCTTTTAAAGCCCTTTATGTGGCATCGCTCAGACGCCCGACTGTGGCATTTCTTTTAAAGCCCTTTATGTGGCGTCGCTCAAACGCCCGAATGTGGCATTTCTTTTAAAGCCCTTTATGTGGCGTCGCCCAGACGCCCGACTGTGGCATTTCTTTTAAAGCCCTTTATGTGGCGTCGCCCAGACGCCCGACTGTGGCATTTCTTTTAAAGCCCTTTATGTGGCGTCGCCCAGACGCCCGACTGTGGCATTTCTTTTAGAGCCCTTTATGTGGCGTCGCCCAACCGCCCGACTGTGGCATTTCTTTTAAAGCCCTTTATGTGGCGTCGCTCAGACGCCCGACTGTGGCATTTCTTTTAAAGCCCTTTATGTGGCGTCGCTCAGACGCCCGACTGTGGCATTTCTTTTAAAGCCCTTTATGTGGCGTCGCTCAGACGCTCGACTGTGGCATTACTTGTTATTTATTTCATAAATTTATTTTTATACTATCATGTTATTGCAATTTTATAAATAACTTGCTTGCACGCATCCGAGAGTTATTTATCTTTTGTGACTGACGTCATGAGCATAAAATATTTTTCAGCACAAGATTGTTATATTATACCTGTGTTCATAATGTTTGCGAGTACATTCAAAGTACTCACTGGCTTGTCCCTGGCTATTGTCTTGGCTAGATTTTCTTGCTCGGAGAGGAGCGACGCGATGCCAGCCCCGGAAACCACTCAATGGAGATAGCAGCCTCGCGAAGATAGGAATTTAACCTGGTCAGCTGTTCCCGTGGGGAATGGAGTCCCATAGACACAGATGTTTCACAACCCGCTTCCGCCATCAACCACTAGAAACCATTTGTTGTACCCACAGGCCAGAATGGTCTTGTACTACATATTTTGTATTTTTGCTTGGTGTTTCTGTATCAAGTTGGTGCCTCATCAGCTAACAGTAATCCTGGGGTTGATGAGCACGACGATCTTTTTCTGGAAATTTATTACCCGGAAAACCGGTCGTGACAGACTTGGTATCAGAGCCAGGCTGACCATTGGCTAATCCTATCTTAGGCAGGTCAATAAACTTAGGCAAACCAACCCACCAGACCTTAACCAAACCCCAGCCAAGCTTCTCGTGCAAGATAGCCACACAGTGACCCAACACCTTTTGGCAGTCGGTGCCCAACCTATCAACCTAACCTGTCACTCATGCGCTAGTGACCGGTCCCTAAATAGTCCTTTCTCACAAGCGTGCGAAGGAAGATTCCGTCCCCTTTTTCCTATAAAAATGGCACGCTAGCCCCAACCCAGCACAGCACACCCTCGAACCCCGCCACAATGCCTGGACCTATAGTGCACAACGAAACCACAGCAACCAACCTTGGAGGTTTTGTGACCATCCTCGCAAACCTCACCCGACGTGCCTACGCATTAGAGGAGCCACCAGAATATGTTGTGTATCAAGGACCCATGAGTGGTGAAGACCGCCAATTCTGGGCCACTGTGCACATTTACGGTAGGAGTCTAGCACCCGAGCGCCCCTACCGGTTCACCGGAAGAACCACTTCCTTTGAGCCACAAGCCATCCAGCTAGCCGCTCGAGAGGCTATAGTTCATCTCAGGCACTTGTCGCACAGAGTTAACTGTCGCTCGTTCCACTACTACCCCAGACGAGAAGGGTATGGTAGACCACCCCAAGTTGCCAATGGAGATCACGAGACGGACCCCGCATTATTGCACCTAGTGCGCTATGTAAGTGCACTAGAGGCACTGTTCGACCAGATCACTATTGATCTAATCGCAGCTCATGGAGAACTGGTTCGACGAGCCCCGGCGAGAGAAGAAAACGAGCCCAACACCGACAACCCAGTCGTGCTGTTTGGACAACCGATCGAGACCCCGAGATCTGCCCCAGCCATCGGCCAAGGTGCTGCGATAACCCCAGAAGTGCTTCGACGCATTTTGGGAGCACACTCCAACGGGGTTGTGGCCAAAAATCCCCGCAATGGTCATTCTCACTACCCCGACCCTGCAGTTGCTCCGCCATCTCCGACTAATCCCGGCAGAGAGACACGTGGAGAAGCCTCGACATCCACCAGGCACGCCCGTTTAGACATAAACGAGGTAGACTAAGCAGTATGAGTAGCACCAAGTTTCAATGTATCCTCGCTTTGTAATCATGCGACCGCGTTTATTAACGCAACCTGTCTTTGTGCCTCTGTTTTAATAATAGCCTTGCATATTTGGTCAGCGCATAGCCGCATATTTTTTCCGGGCACAACTACCAAAACCAACCCGACGACAACCACAGTAACACGTCTTTTATTGAGATATGTGTATCTTGACACTGACCCGACCTTTGGAGCTAAGCTGGCAAATTTTTACCTCTCACCACGGTGAAACGATCCGGCTCCATTGCTATATAAAGGCCACCTTGTGACCTTACCCAGCAACCCTCACTTTGTGCACAACACTCACGCTTTTTCCTGTCATGCCGAACCCCAGCATTCATCTGAGAACCCCAGATGCAACCCCAGGTAGCTTTGTCAAAATATTGTGGGATTTTACCTGCAGTACCATGGGTTCTACCCAGCCACCCCAGTACGAGCTGTTCAAATCGAGGATCACCCCATCCACCTCGGAATATTGGGCAGCAGTACACATTCCTCCTATAGACCCCAACCAAGATCCAACGGAAGTTTCCTTCGTGGGGAAATCTATGCCAACCCCACACTTGGCCATAGAGGCTGCTGCGAAAGAAGCGATTGCTCGTCTTCAATCCGCAGTACCCTATGCCCGCGAACGAGGATATTATTACTTTCCGAGTCGTGCAGCACCCGGAGAAGTAACATCTTTTCCCGGTGGACGTATTGAGAGAGACCCAGTTCTGGCCAACCTTATCCAGTACATAATTGCTCAAGAGCATTTAAACCAGCGGGTGATGGATTATCTCCAGAGCCTCGCAAATTTAAATCCTCAGATTGCCATCGGCAGACCACTGAGACCTGACACGGAGAGACGCATACATCGACTGGTCAATCCACTGCCTCCAATTGAAGAAGAATGTATTCCTTTACCAGAGACATTTTATCAGGACCCCGCCCAGTTACCATTTTCATTTTAGACGTCACTACTGTATTTGTTCTTTGGAGCATTTATTTATGTGTGTGACTTATGCGTAATACCCTGAGTTTGTACGACGAGTCAATTATTTGGCTTCTACTAATGTGTGTAGTTTTTGTTGTGGTTTATGCTCCTTTAAATTAACTGTTTTTACCTCGCAAAACCCTAGAGTGAGATTTTCTTTTCCCTGAGTTGCTACATGTACACTTTCTCACAACGTGGATTATTTAATTTCACTCAGCACCACGAGCAGACTCACAACCATAATCATTCGGACACATACACTGTTTGCAAAACTTTGCAACGGTGTTACATCCAGCTAATCACCCCCTAACAACAGTTAGCACCCGGCACACTCCATCTACTCCTCATGATCACCACCACCACGGAGAGCCAACACCCGAGCCGCAGCATCACGATACTCGTCAAAGATCATCGCGCACAGGAGCACAGAGAGCCCCAGCAGCGTCGCCAGCCCTCCGCATATCAGGATCACAAACCAGTCCGGCATCGCCTCCGCCATTAGAGCCTCGACCAAGCTTCTGTAAGCAGTAACGGAGAAATAAGGAGGAGGAGAAGTGAGGCCAGGTGTAAGGAGGAAGAGAGAGGCACCCCGGCCGTTTTTATAGCTCGAGCTCGGTGTACGGTGGGCGAAGTCCACCAACGCCGCTCGTCGCCGATCGCCGGTGTTCGGAGTCGAATCCGCGAGCAGTGCCGACAGCGCGCTGGCCCGCGAGGTGAGTGCACGCTGCACCAGCAGCTAGCACGCCGCGCACTACCACGGTACGGCCTAGATGCCCTACACACTAGGCGTTGCTGGTGGAGAAAGCGCGCGGGAGAGAGGAGGAAGAAAGGGCCAGAGGGAGAAGAAGAGGAGACTGACAGTGGACCTCGGGTCCACCTGTCAGCCAGAGAGAGCACTATGCTCTCGGGTGCGACCAGCGTATATCTAAATTTAGGAGTTATCCTAAATTTATATCCAGCATAGAAATCACCCGTTTTGTCCCGAACCGTAGACTTTTCCGCGCAGCCCCAGTTTTTCACACTGTGGTTTTTCACCACTTATTGCCCTCTCACTGTAGCTACATCTTTATTGCGTATTTATTTTCTTAACACCGCTTTTAGCAAATCTCGAGGGCGAGATTTTTTTAAGGGGGTTAGTATTGTGACACCCCAAAAATTTTGGCCTTGTTTTTAATGGAATAAAATTTTGCCAGGATTTAAAACTTTGAATTTTTGAGCTCCATTTTGATTTTTAATCATTTCCTTCCCTGTTATGATGAGTTTTTCCCAAAGAGAAAACTTTTCAAAAATGTTGTTGGACTTGTTTTAACCTCTCAAGAAAAACTTTCCTTTTATCAGTGTAACTAATTAAATAATTATGTTGCTTGATCTTTATTTTCTTGAAAAGGGTTTTTCTTGGTTAAATGGCCTTAATTGAACTACAACCATTTGATAAATTCACTTAAAATTTCCACAAAAATTTGGAGATGTCATGTGATGTTTTTAAATCACTTTTATGCTAAAATATATTTCATTCATGAAATATTTTGAGCCCTACACTCAATTTTTCTCCTCTGGTCCAGAGTGCATTTTGCACTGCAACCTATTTAAATATTTCTTTAAAACTTCTACCAAAATTAAGGGAGGTCAGTAGGAGCCTATTATTCCACTTTGTGCAAAAACCTATTTATGTTCTTTGAAAAATTTGAGTGAATCAACCTCATCTTCATTCTGGACCAACTTGATGGTTTGTACAGCAACCATGTTTTTACTTGCACTTTAACCCTTGATTATTTCTCCTACTTGTAGTCCCCCATGTTAAACCCTTAAGTCCAGGAGCATGCACGTCTTGGATCATTTTTGGTTCATGAAATAATGTCATTTATTTCCTGTCCAGAATTGAAGTTTTGTAAAACTTGCACTAACAAGTTTCTTCTTTTGTCCAACTAACATCACCACTCTCTCTTTCATCCACAGAGACACTGATCTGGAGATTTTGGCCACTCCAAGAAATGCCTAAGTGCCCTTGGCATTTTGTCAAACACCTGGTGTGCATGGCCAGTTTTGACATGTTTTTGTCTTTGCATTGTGACCTTGCACCTCGGATCATACTAGCATGTCCACTAGGATTCCAGTTGCTCCTAACCTGGGTCTGTTATTTGCCAGCCTCAACCGCGACCTCTAGCATGCTCTGACATTTCGTCGAGCACACTCAGTGTGTGCACTGGACGCGCCCAGAGCGCGCGTATTGCAGCCACGCGGCCGAGCCGACACGCTGGCCCCCACGGCTTTGGCCCGCTCTGCAGAACCTCGCCACGCACTCCCCTTCTCTCAGCTACGCGCCAAGCAGCCCCGCCGCGCCCGACAGGCCAAGCGCTAGCCGCCGCCGCCGCCCGACATCCCTGCACCGTGCAGCGCTGCCCAAGCCACCCCGGCTCGCCACCTGGCCCTTGGAGCAGTGCCCTCTCGTCCACTAGCTCTTGCCGTCATCCCCAGCCACGCCACGTTGCCCTGCAAGCTACAGAGAGGAGGTTCGCCGGAGAGCTTATCCGGCCGCCGCGGAACCGACCTCGACGAGCTATAAAAGGAGGCCCCCGAGCCTCCCCGTGCACACAGGAAGCCTTAGAATGCTCCCCTAGTCCTCCCATGGCAGCAAATTGACCCGGGGAAGGGCTCCTTCCTCATCTCCGGCAACTGCAGCCGCCGCCACTGCCCCGGCCAATTCGGCACCACCAGGGTCTCCCACTCTCCGTTCTCTCCACCAAGAGCTTCCTCACCTTCCCGTGAGCCATCCCCACTACTCAATTTTGATCGGGGCACACCGCGGGAGAAAAATCACTTTGCTCCCGAGGCCACCTCCGCCGAGAAGCTCGCCGCCGACAGCTCCCTCCGTCCCCACCTACCTGGCGACCACCGGAAGGATCGCCCTAGAGTGGCGGATCCATCCCCGCCCTCTGAGCCCCGCGGGGAGCCGCCGTTCGCCGGCGACGATCGCCGTTGCCTCGCCTCCGCCCGGGACAGAGAAAGAAGAGGGAGAAGACTGGTCAAACCTGACTAGTGGGCCCCCTAGACCCACTGTCAGCGACCTCGTGTCTGTCCACGTGGTTAAGTGGAGGCGTAAAGCCTCAAGTACGCCTCCTCTATACCGAAAGCGTACTTCTATCTGAACCGTTTTCTTTTCTGTTTTATTTTAAATAACAGATTTGACCAAATCTTTGACTGGCTATAACTTTTTAAATATAAGTCCAAATGAAATGATTCTTTTTCCTACCTTCCTCAAATTTGGTCTAGTTTATTTTAAGATTTATTTGAAAAAATTTCAAACAACTTTTTGGTTCTGTTTTTGAAATGTGTGTTAATTCAAATATATTTTTAAATAGGATTTTGGGAGAGAGAAGAAACTTCCAAAAGTTTTGGAGTGCACCCTACCTTTCCACACATTGAAGGCAAGCATTCTGAACCCCGGCATAATATTTTGGTATGATCGTTGATACCTTTATAACACCACCGCATTTCGAAGGACTTGTTATTTCATGTGATATGATCATATGCATGGGTGCATGTTGTTGATTTCCATGCTGTTGGAAATGGACACACTTGTGATGATAATCACCCTCTTATGCCTTGCATGCATACCGGAAGGAACCAGGGAAAACCTCTGCCTTGGGTAGGCTTGAGTTTGTCGCCGGTCTCCGTCGGGACGGTTATGTCTGGTATGGCATGGTAAGGTGATATGAGAGGTGACTCTGTTGGATGAGAATATATTTGTCATGCTAATCATGCAGGGAATACTTGAACCTCCTGAGTCGACCGTAGATCGAGTCTTGTTCCAGTAACCCCCATACTTGTTTCGTACCACCACTCGTCTCTACAGCAAGTAGAGTACGGTTCAGTAAGTTGTCAACCTCTTTCCAGCACACACCGTACAGAGAGGCCATGGTGGAAGATACCGGTTGTAGCTGGTAGGCAGGCCACCTGGTCCGGGGGCATGGGTGTTTCCGGTTGGGACCGAGAGGGGAGGCCACCCCTTAGAGCGCGCGATATAAATTTGATCCCATGCTACGCGAGGTTGTAGCCTCCCCACTTAAAGTTTGCTTGACAGGTGTCGTGGGTGATTCCAGACACGTGTGAGATAAGCTGGTGTGTGCAAGTTAGGTGTGTTTTCAACAGAAAGACCGTAGATGGAATTAGTCCTGCTGGACTAGAGAAATCCGTTACTCGTGGGTAAAGAGTACACCCTCTGTAGAGAGTAAACCTATTCGAATAGCCGTGTCCATGGTTAAGGATTACAGTCTGGGATGGGTCAAGTGTCAGTCTTAGCGTCGGTCTTCGGAGGTGAAACTGTTAATCCAGAAATGGAATTACTACTTGTTACTTGTGATAACTATGATTATTATTATTGTTGACTAACCCATGATATTATTGTTATTATCGTGTATCTCTGGGATGGTTCTACCTCCGGGACATTCACTATGATTGTTTCTTTTAAAGCCCTTTATGTGGTGTCGCCCAGACGCCCGACTGTGGCATTTCTTTTAAAGCCCTTTATGTGGCGTCGCTCAGACGCCCGACTGTGGCATTTCTTTTAAAGCCCTTTATGTGGCGTCGCTCAGACGCCCGACTGTGGCATTTCTTTTAAAGCCCTTTATGTGGCGTCGCCCAGACGCCCGACTGTGGCATTTCTTTTAAAGCCCTTTATGTGGCGTCACCCAGACGCCCGACTGTGGCATTTCTTTTAAAGCCCTTTTTGGCGTCGCCCAGACGCCGACTGTGGCATTTCTTTTAAAGCCCTTTATGTGGCGTCGCCCAGACGCCCGACTGTGGCATTTCTTTTAAAGCCCTTTATGTGGCGTCGCTCAGACGCCCGACTGTGGCATTTCTTTTAAAGCCCTTTATGTGGCGTCACTCAGACGCCCGACTGTGGCATTTCTTTTAAAGCCCTTTATGTGGCGTCGCTCAGACGCCCGACTGTGGCATTACTTGTTATTTATTTCATAAATTTATTTTTATACTATCATGTTATTGCAATTTTATAAATAACTTGCTTGCACGCATCCGAGAGTTATTTATCTTTTGTGACTGACGTCATGAGCATAAAATATTTTTCAGCACATCATTGTTATATTATACCTGTGTTCATAATGTTTGCGAGTACATTCAAAGTACTCACTGGCTTGTCCCTGGCTATTGTCTTGGCCATATTTTCTTGCTCGGAGAGGAGCGACGCGATGCCAGCCCCGGAAACCACTCAATGGAGATAGCAGCCTCGCGAAAATAGGAATTTAACCTGGTCAGCTGTTCCCGTGGGGAATGGAGTCCCATAGACACAGATGTTTCACAACCTGCTTCCGCCATCAACCACTAGAAACCATTTGTTGTACCCACAGGCCAGAATGGTCTTGTACTACATATTTTGTATTTTTGCTTGGAGTCTCTGTATCAAGTTGGAGCCTCATCAGCTAACAGTAATCCTGGGGTTGATGAGCACGACGGTCTTTTTCTGGAAATTTATTACCCGGAAAACCGGTCGTGACAACCTCCTCCCAAGACGTTCCGAATAGACTCGGTATCTCGGTTCTTCAAGACATTTCGACACGTTAAAACAAGACCAGCAACACCGCCCGAATGTGCCGACAAATCCCGATAGGAGCTGCACATATCTCGTTCTCAGGGCACACTCAGATGAGCAAGACGTCGGGTAGGCCAGCCCAGAGTTGCCCCTGGTAGCCCCGGACATCGCTCGATTGGACCAACACTCAGAGGAGCACTGGCCCGGAGGGGGGCTAAAATAAGATGACCCTCGGACTCCGAAAACCCAAGGGAAAAAGAGGCTAGGAGGCAAAAGGTAAAACCAAGGTTGGGCATTGCTGGAAAAGCTTTAATCAAGGCGAACTATCAAGGGGTTCCCATTATAACCCAACCGCGTAAGGAACGCAAAATCCAGCAACATAACACCGATATGACGGAAGCTAGGGCGGCAAGAGTGGAACAAAACACTAGGCGAGAGGCCGAGCCTTCCACCCTTTACCAATTATATAGATGCATTAAGATAACAAGGCAATATAATGATAACCCAACAAGTAAATAAATGTTCCAACAAGGAACGACCTTCAATCTTCACCTGCAACTAGCAACGCTATAAGAGGGGTTGTGCAAAGAGGTAACATAGCCAATCAATGGTTTGCTAGGACAAGGTGGGTTAGAGGTTTGACATGGCAATTTGGGAGGCTTGAAAGCAAGTGGTAGGCATCATAGCATTGGCATAGCAAAAGAGCGAGCAAACTAGCATACCAAAGATAGTAGTGATTTCGAGGGTATGATCATCTTGCCTGCACAGTTGTCAGAGTTGACTGGATCCTCGAAAGCAAACTCAACGGGCTCCTCGTTAGTGAACTCGTCTCTCGGCTCTACCCAAACAAGAAAAACAAGCAACAAGGACACAATCAACCACGTGCAAGGATCAAACATGATGATGCAATGATGGTATGCTATGCGGGATGCGATGCGGGATGCAAATGCAAGATATGACAAGGAATGCATGAACCTGGCCCCAACTTGGGAATCCAAGTGTGCCACTGGAAAGATGATATGAAATCGCTTGAAAACAATATAAAGAACGCCGGAATCAGAGTCACGGTTTGGAAATGGCAAGCAATTCAAATATGACACCGGTCTGTGATTTACAGCAAGTAGGCATCTAAATGCAATAAGATGAACATGCTACAGCACCCAAACATGACAACAAAATAAATGGCAGGGATGCATTCAAGATGCTTAACAAAAGTATAGCACTAAGCTACGGCCAACTCATCCATTAACAGGTTCATACAAGCATGGCAAAAATGCATATGGCAAACAGATCTCAGACTTAGTGAAATTAACACTTGTCTGGAATCTCAGATCAGGTAGCACTCTTCGGAGCAACAAAACTATATGCTATAGGACCTGAACATGGCAAAGTAAAGCATGGCATGGAGCTACTCAAAGAGCTTAACAAAAGTCCCTTAGTGACCTTGAGCAAAGAGGGATCAGAAAATACAATTGCAAGCATGTGAACATAGCAAAAACATAATCAGATCACAGACTTAGTGAAAACTGGAGCATGCTGAAAACAGATATCAAGTAGGCATGTTTTATGAGCTCGATGCACTCACTACGGTGCAAGTCATGATAATCTAAGCATATACCCATCAAGATTACAAAAAATTCAAACTAGATATGGCAAGAACAATAGCATAGCATGCACGGATCAACTACAACATCATCGGCAAAATTGCAAACAAGTTGACAATCTGCCTAGATTCACAAAGTAGCAAAAGTAGAGCTCGATTGACTCAAGCTAGGGTGCTTCATAATTACAAAAAAAGACATGGATGGAAAGAGCACTACAAGATTAACAAAACATCCTTACTGATCATCCTCAAAAGAGGCACAGATCACTAGGAAACAACATGAACATATGGCCATATGAGATAAATAGATTAAGGACTCAGTGGAATTGCTAAGTCCCTGAAATCAGAATTATCAAGTGCACCACTTTGCAAGCTTGTGCTAGTCACCACACACATCAAAAAAATACATGGGTTGCACCTCTGGAAAGATGACAAAACCCTTAACAAAATATATGTAGAACTCATGGGCATAACATGCACACATTAATCATGGCAAAAATGACAAAAGGCTAAATAGAGTAGCAGATCTGACAATAATCTCAAGTAGCCCTCTTCGAACAGCATTTCGGTCATCAAGATGAACTCAAATGAAAATTACGCAATGGAATGAAATGATGTACTCTCTGGGATGAACATTTTGATATGCTGTATGCCAAAAACAGAGGTACGGATGCAAAGTTACAGCATGATGAACATGGGCACTTGAAACGGAAAATATCAGGGACTTAGTAGAATTTTCGACCTCCGGATCTAGGGTTCGTCCGGTGCGCGAACCGAGGTGGCGGCGCGGCTCGCCGGAGAGGACCCGGAGCTCGTCGGAGAGGGAAGCCGGCGCCGGATCCGGGCGTGGGGATGCCAGATCTGGTCGGCGGCGGGGCGGCGACGGCGGAGCGCGGCGTCGGCGAGGGCGGCGCGTTCGAGGCGGCCGTGGCGGGGCGGCGGCGCGGGGCGGCGCGGCGATGCGGCGGCGCGGCGGCGGAGCTCGGGCGCGGCGGCGGAGCAGCGAATGAGGCGGACAGCGGCTCGCGGGCTCGCGGGGGCCCGCGCTGGGCCTGGCGGGCCGCGGCGGTGGAGGCGGTGGCGGCGCCACTTGGCGCGACGGGAGTGGGCGGCGGCGATGTGTCCGGCCAGGGCCGATGTGTCCGACCAGCGCAGAGATGATTTTTAGGGTTTCAGACGAGGGGGGTCCAGATTTTCGGGGAGAGGCCTTTAAATAGAGGTAGAGGGAGCTAGGAGAGTCCAAATGAGGTGCGGTTTTCGGCCACGCGATCGTGATCGAACGCTCTAGATGATGGAGCAGGTTTAGGTGGGTTTTGGGCCAAATTGGAGGGGTGTTGGGCTGCAACACACACGAGGCCTTTTCGGTCCCTCGGTTAACCGTTTGAGTATCAAATGAAGTCCAAATGATACGAAACTTGACATGCGGTCTACCGATAGTAAACCAAGGCTGCGTGGCAAGTTTCGGTCCAATCCGGAAATGTTTAATCCCCACACACGAAAGAAAGGTAGAAATGACCACCGGAGGAGAACGAAGCGCCGGAATGCAAAACGGACAACGGGGAAAATGCTCGAATGCATGAGACAAACATGTATGCAAATGCAATGCACATGATGACATGATATGAGAAGCATGACAACGACAACAACACACGGAGACAAAGACCCGAACCCGAGAAAAAAATAACTTAACGCCGAAAACGACAAGAGTTGGAGTACAAATTGGGAAAGTTACATCTCCGGGGTGTTACAGTAGCGTAAGTATTTTCCTCAGTTTTTGAGAACCAAGTGTCAATCCAGTAGGAGAATACACGCAAGTCCCTCGTACCTACACAAACAAGTAAGAACCTCGCAACCACCGCGATAAAGGGGTTGTCAATCCCTTGATGGTCACTTATAGAGTGAGATCTGATAGAGATAATAATAATATGATAAATATTTTTGGTACTTTTATGATATAGATATAAAGTAAAGATTGGGAAACTTATATGATGAAAGATAGACCGGGGGGCCATAGGTTTCACTAGTGGCTTCTCTCAAGATAGCATAAGTATTACGATGGGTGAACAAATTACTGTCGAGCAATTGATAGAAAAGTGCATAATTATGAGAATATCTAGGCATGATCATGTATATAGGCATCACGTCCGCGACAAGTAGACCGAAACATTTTGCATCTACTACTATTATTCCAAACATCGACCGCTATCCAGCATGCATCTACAGTATTAAGTTCATAAGATGACATGATGTAGAGGGATAAACTCAGGCAATATGATACAAACCCCATCTTTTTATCCTCGATGGCAAAAATAAAATACGTGCCTTGCTGCCCCTACTGTCATTGGGAAAGGACACCGCAAGATTGAACCCAAAGCTAAGCACTTCTCCCATTGCAAGAAAGATCAATCTAGTAGGCCAAACCAAACTGATAATTTGAAGAGACTTGCAAAGATAAACCAATCATACATAAAAGATTTTAGAGAAGAATCAAATATTGTTCACAGATATACTTGATCACAAACTCACAATTCATCAGATCTCGACAAGCACACCGCAAAAAGAGTTACATCAAATAGATATCCAAGGAGATCGAGGAGAACATTCTATTGAGATCCAAAGAGCGAGAAGAAGCCATCCAGCTAATAATTATGGACCCAAAAGTCTGAGGTAAACTACTCACACATCATCGGAGGGGCCATGGAGTTGATATATAGGCCTTCCATGATCGATTCCCCCTCCGGCGGAGCTCTGGAAATGGCCCCAAGATGGGACCTCTTGGATACACAAGGTTGCGGCGGTGGAAATAGGGTTTCGTGGTGCTCCTGGAAGTTTTCGGGGTATATGAATATATATAGGAGGAAGAAGTACGTCGGTGGAGCCACGAGGGGGAGGGGCGCGCCTAGGGGGTTAGGCGCACCCCCTGCCTCGTGGCCTCCTTGTTGGTTGCTTGACGTCCACTCCAAGTCCCCTGGATCACGTTTGTTCCAAAAATAACTCTCCCAAAGGTTTTATTCCGTTTGGATTCCGTTAGATATTCCTTTTCTACGAAACACTGAAATAGGCAAAAAAACAGTAATTTGCACTAGGCCTTGGGTTTGTAGGTTAGCCCCAAAAATAATATATAAGTGTATAAATAAGCCCATTAACATCCAAAACAGATAATATAATAGCATGGAACAATCAAAAATTATAGATATGTTGGAGACGTATCAAGCATCCCCAAGCTTAATTCTTGCTCGTCCTCGAGTAGGTAAATGATAAAAACATAATTTTTGATGTGGAATGCTACCTAGCATAATTCTCAATGTAATTTTCTTTATTGTGGAATGAATGTTCAGATCCGAAAGATTCAAGACAAAAGTTTAATATTGACATAAAAATAATAATACTTCAAGCATACTAACAAAGCAGTTATGTCTTCTCAGAATAACATGGCCAAAGAAAGTTATCCCTATAAAATCATATAGTCTGGCTATGCTCTATCTTCACCACACAAAATATTTAAATCATGTACACCCCCGATGACAAGCCAAGCAAGTGTTTCATACTTTTGATGTTCTCAAACTTTTTCAATCTTCACGCAATATATGAGCATGAGCCATGTACATAACACTATATGTGGAATAGAATGGTGGTTGTGGAGAAGACAAAAAGGAGAAGATAGTCTCACATCAACTTGGCATATCAATGGGCTATGGAGATTCCCATCAATAGATATCAATGTGAGTGAGTAGGGATTGCCGTGCAATGGATGCACTAGAGCTATAAGTGTATGAAACCTCAAAAAGAAACTAAGTGGGTGTGCATCCAACTCGCTTGCTCATGAAGACCTAGGGCATTTTGAGGAAGCCCATCATTGGAATAGACAAGCCAAATTCTATAATGTAAAATTCCCACTAGTATATGAAAGTGACAACATATGAGACTCTCTATCATGAAGATCATGGTGCTACTTTGAAGCACAAGTGTGGAAAAAGGATAGTGTCATTGTCCCTTCTCTCTTTTTCTCTCATTCATTTTTTCATTTTTTGGACCTTCTTCTCTTTTTTATGGCCTCCTTTTTTCCTTTTTTTCATCCGCAGTCTCATCCCGACTTGTGGGGAAATCATAGTCTCCATCATCCTTTCCTGACATGGGACAATGCTCTAATAATGATGATCATCACACTTTATTTACTTACAACTCAAGAATTACAACTCAATTCTTAGAACAAAATATGACTCTATGTGAATGCCTCGGGCGGTGTACCGGGATATGCAATGACTCATGAGTGACATGTATGAAAGAATTATGAATGGTGGCTTCGCCACAAATACGATGTCAACTACGTGATCATGCAAAGCAATATGACAATGATGAAGCGTGTCATAGTAAACGGAACGGTGGAAAGTTGCATGGCAATATATCTCGGAATGGCTATGGAAATGCCATAATAGGTAGGTATGGTGGCTGTTTTTAGGAAGGTATATGGTGGGTTAATGGTACTGGCGAAAGTTGCGCGGTACTAGAAAGACTAGCAATGGTGGAAGGGAGAGACTGCGTATAATCCATGGACTCAACATTAGTCATAAAGAACTCACATACTTATTGCAAAAATTTATTAGTTATCGAAACAAAGTACTACACGCATGCTCCTAGGGGGGGGATAGATTTGTAGGAAAAGACCATCGCTCGTCCCCAGCCGCCACTCATAAGGAAGACAATCAATAAATAAATCATGCTCCGACCGCCACTCATAAGGAACTCACATAACGGCTCACCATACGTGCATGCTACGGGAATCACAAACTTTAGAACAAGTATTCCTCAAATTCACAACTACTCAACTAGCATGACTCTAATATCACCATCTCCACATCTCAAAACAATCATCAAGTGTCAAACTTCTCATACTATTCAATGCACTTTTTATGATAGTTTTTATTATACCCATCTTGGATGCATATCACATTAGGACTAGTTTTATAACCAAAACAAATTACCATGCTGTTTTATAGGGATCTCAAAATAATATAACTGAAGCATGAGAGATCAATAATTTCTATAAAATAAAACCACCACCGTGCTCTAAAAGGTATAAGTGAAGCACTAGAGCAAAATTATCTAGCTCAAAAGATATAAGTGAAGCAAATAGAGTATTCTAATAAATTTCAATTCATGTGTGTGTCTCCTAAAAGGTGTGTACAGAAAGGATGATTGTGGTAAATTAAAAGGCGAAGACTCAAATCATACAAGATGCTGCAAGCAAAACACATATCATGTGGTGAATAAAAATATAGCCTCAAGTAAAGTTACCGATAGAGGAAGACGAAAGAGGGGATGCCTGCCGGGGCATCCCCAAGCTTAGGCTTTTGGTTGTCCTTGAATTTTACCTTTGGGTGCCATGGGCATCCCCAAGCTTAGTCTCTTGCCACTCCTTATTCCATAATCCATCAAATCTTTACCCAAAACATGGAAACTTCACAACACAAAACTTAAATAGAAAATCTCATGAGCTCCGTTAGTAAAAGAAAACAAACCACCACTTAAGGTACTGTAATAAACTCATTATTTATTTATATTGGTGTTAAACTTACTGTATTCCAGCTTCTATATGGTTCATAACCTCCGGTACCAGCCATAGATTCATCAAAATAAGCAAACAACACGCGAAAAACAGAATATGTCAAAAACAGAACAGATGTAGTAATCTGTAGGTTTCGAATACTTATGTAACCTCAAAAATTCTAAAATAAACTTATGGAAGTGAGGAATTTATCAATTAATCATCTGAAAAAGAATCAACTTAATTGCACTCTCCAGTAAAAAATTGCGGCAAATCTCGTGAGCGCTAAAGTTTCTGTTTTTTACAGCAAGATCGCAAAGACTTTCCCCAAGTCTTCCAAAAGGTTCTACTTGGTACAAAAACTAATTAAAAGCATAAAAACACATCTAAACAGAGTCTATATGAATTATTTCTTACTAAACAGAACCAAAAAGCAAGGAACAAAAATAAAATTGGGTTTCCTCCCAACAAGCGCTATCGTTTAACGCCCCTAGCTAGGCATAAAAGCAAGGATAGATCTAGGTATTATCATCTTTGGTATGCAATCCATAAGTGGCTCTCATAATAGATTCATAAGGTAATTTAATTTCCTTTCTATTAAAGTGTTACATGCCTTTCCTTAATCGAAATTGGAATCTAATATTCCCGTCCTTCAATTAATAATTGCACCAATCGTTCTAAGGACAGGCCTACCAATAATAATAGGACATGTAGGATTGCAATCAATATCAAGAACAATGAAACAAATGGGAACATAATTCCTATTTGCAACAATAAGAACATCATTAATTATTCCCATAGGTTTGTTAATAGTCGAATCCACAAGGTGCAATTCTAAAGAACAATCATCAAATTCACGGAAACCTAACACATCACAGAAAGTTTTTCGAATCGTGGAAACACTAGCACCCAAATCACATAAAGCATAGCATTCATGGTCTTTAATTCTAATTTTAATAGTAGGTTCCCACTCATTATAAAGTTTCTAGGGATAGAAACTTCCAATTCAATATTTTCTTCATAAGATTGCATTAAAGCATCAACGATATGTTTAGTAAAAGCTTTGTTTTGATTATAAGCATGCCGAGAATTTAGCACGGATTCCAACAAGGAAATACAATCTATCAAAGAACATTTATAATAATTAAATTCCTTGAAATCCAAAATAGTGGGTTCATTACTATGTAAAGTTTTGACCTCATCAATCCCACTTTTACCAAATTTTGCATCAAGATCTAAAACTCCGAATCATTGGGATGCCTTTTAACTAAAGTTGACTCATCTCCAGTCCCATGATTATCTAGATTCATATTGCAAAAGAAAGATTTAATTGGGGACACATCAATCACTTTTATATCTTCATCCTTATTATCATCAAGTTATTCCGGTTTGGCGTCCATCTTATTAACTGAGGTGGCCTGCTTATCCGAAATTTGGGCTATTAAGTTTTCAAGATGAGCGAAATGAGATTTCAGACCATAAAATTCTTTAGACATATCATCAAGCTCCTTATTCATGTAACCTATAAAACTTTTTTGTTCTTTAAGCTCATTTCTGAAGAAATTATTATGCTTAAACTGCAAGGACATAAAACTTCTGACGTTGTTTTCAATTTATTCCAACCTTTTAAGTTGAGGATCAACACCTTTTGGTAAAGCCATCGCGGAAAACAATCCAACACACAAGCACACAAAAAGCAAAAAAAGACAAACTAGAAAAGAGAGGGGGGCAGAAAAAGACAGCAAATAAAACGACAAGAGTGAAGTGGGCGAGATGAAAACGAGAGGAAAATGGAAAATAATGTAATGCTAGGGATAAGAGTTTGTGATGGGTACTTGGTATGTCTTGACTTGTGGTAGATCTCCCCGGCAACGGTGCCAGAAATCCTTCTTGCTACCTCTTGAGCACTACGTTGGTTTTCCCTTAAAGAGTAAAGGGTGATGCAGCAAAGTAGCATAAGTATTTCCCTCAGTTTTTGAGAACCAAGGTATCAATCCATTAGGAGACTACATGCAAGTGCCTAGTACCTACACCAAAAAATAAGAACCTCGCAACCAACATGATAAAGGGGTTGCCAATCCCTTTATAGTCACTTATGAGAGTCAGATCTGATAGAGATAATAATAATAAGATAAATATTTTTGATATTTTTATGATATAGTTAGAAAGTAAAGATTGCAAAATAAAATAGATGGAAACTTATATGATGAAAGATAGACCCGGGGGCCGTAGGTTTCACTAGTGGCTTCTCTCAAGATATCACAAGTATTACTGTGGGTGAACAAATTAATGTCGAGCAATTGATAGAAAAGTGCATACTTATGAGAATATCTAGGCATGATTATGTATATAGGCATCATGTCTATGACAAGTAGACCGAAACGATTCTGCATCTACTACTATTACTCCACTGCTATCTAGCATGCATCTAGAGTATTAAGTTCATAAGAACAGAGTAATGCATTAGGCAAGATGACATGGTGTCGAAGGATAAACTCAAGCAATATGATATAAACCCCATCTTTTTATCCTCGATGGCAACAATACAATACGTGCCTTGTTGCCCCTGCTGTCACTAGGAAAGGACACCCTAAGATTGAACCCAAAGCTAAGCACTTCTCCCAGTGCAAGAAAGATCAATCTAGTAGGCCAAACCAAACTGATAATTTGAAGAGACTTGCAAAGATAAACCAATCATACATAAAAGATTTCAGAGATGAATCAAATATTGTTCATAGATATAGTTGATCATAAACACACAATTCATCAGATCTCGACAAACACACCATAAAAAGAGTTACATCAAATAGATCTCCAAGAAGATCGAGGACAACATTGTATTGAGATCCAAAGAGAGAGAAGAAGCCATCTAGCTAATAACTATGGACCCGAAGGCCTGAGGTAAACTACTCACACATCATCGAAGGGGCCATGGAGTTGATGTAGAGGCCCTCCGTGATCGATTCCCTCTCTGGCGGAGCTCTGGAAAAGGCCCCAAGATGGGATCTCTTGGTCACAGAAGGTTGCGGTGGTGAAAATAGGGTTTCATGGTGCTCCTGGATGTTTTCGGGGTATATGAATATATATATAGGAGGAAGAAGTTGGTCGGTGGAGCCACAAGGGGGAGGGCGCGTCTAGGGGGGTAGGCACGCCCCCTACCTCGTGGCCTCCTCGTTGGTTGCTTGATGTCCACTCCAAGTCCCCTGGATCACGTTTGTTCCAAAAATAACTCTCCCGAAGGTTTTATTTCGTTTGGATTCCATTTGATATTCCTTTTCTGCGAAACACTGAAATAGGCAAAAAACATCAATTTGCAATGGGCATTGGCTTAGTAGGTTAGTCCCAAAAATAATATAAAAGTGTATAAATAAGCCCATTAACATCCAAATCATATAATATAATAGCATGGAACAATAAAAATTATGGATACGTTGGAGACGTATCAGGATCTTACTCTGGTTGACCTACTAGGTTCGGTAGTAACTTGATCAGAAGTTTCATGATCATCATCATTAGCTTGCTCACTTACTGGTGTAGGAATCACTAGAACTAATTTCAGTGACGAATTACTTTCCAATATGGGAGGAGGTATTGTTACCTCATAGAGTTCTACTTTCCTCCCACTCACTTCTTCAAGAGAAACCCCTTCTCTAAAAAGGACCCATTCTTAGCAACGAATATCCTGCCTTCAGATATGTGATAGAAGGTGTACCCAATAGTATCCTTTGGGTATCCTATGAAGACACATTTCTCCGATTTGGGTTCAAGCTTATCAGGTTGAAGCTTTTTCACGTAAGCATCACATCCCCAAACTTTAGGAAACAACAACTTGGGTTTCTTGCCAAACCACAGTTCATAAGGTGTCATCTCAACAGATTTTGATGGTGCCCTATTTAACGTGAATGCAGCCGTCTCTAAAGCATAACCCAAAAACGATAGCGATAAATCAGTGGGAGACAACATAGATCTCACCATATCTAATAAAGTGCGGTTACGATGTTCGGACACACCATTACATTGTGGTGTTCCAGGTGGCGTGAGTTGCAAAACTATTCCGCATTGTTTCAAATGAAGACCAAACTCATAACTCAAATATTCACCTCCACGATCAGATCGTAGAAACTTGATTTTCTTGTTACGATGATTTTCCACTTCACTCTAAAATTCTTTGAACTTTTCAAATGTTTCAGTCTTATGTTTCATCAAGTACATATAACCATATATGTTGAAATCATCGATGAAGGTAAGAAAATAACAATATCCACCGCGAGCCTCAATGTTCATTGAACCACATACATGATTATGTATGATTTCCAATAACTCTGTTGCCCGCTCCATTTTTCTGGAGAACGGAGTTTTAGTCATCTTGCCCATGAGGTATGGTTCGCAAGTACCAAGTGACTCATAATCAAGTGATTCCAGAAGTCCATCACAATGCAGTTTCTTCATGTGCTTTACACCAATATGACCCAAACAGCAGTGCCACCAATAAGTTGCACTATCATTATCAACTTTGCATCATTTGGCTTCAATACTATGAACATGTGTATCACTACTATCAAGATTTAGTAAAAATAGACCAGTCATCAAGGGTGCACGACCATAAAAGATATTACTCATATAAATAGAACAACCATTATTCTCTGATTTAAATGAATAACCATCTCGCATCAAACAAGATCCAGATATAATGTTCATGCTCAACGCTGGCACCAAATAACAATTATTTAGGTCTAAAACTAATCCTGAAGGTAGACGTAGAGGTAGCGTGCCGACGACGATCACATCCAGTTTGGAACCATTTCCCACGCGCATCGTCACCTCGTCCTTAGCCAATCACCGCTTAAACCATAGCCCCTGTTTCGAGTTGCAAATATTAGCAACAAAACCACTATCAAATACCCAGGCGCTTCTGCGAGCATTAGTAAGGTACACATCAATAACATGTATATCAAATATACCTTTCACTTTGCCCTCCTTCTTCTCCGCTAAATACTTGGGGCAGTTCCGCTTCCAGTGACCAGTCCCTTTGCAGTACAAGCACTCAGTTGCAGGCTTATGTCCAGACTTGGGTTTCTTCACTTGAGCAGCAACTGGATTGTTGTTCTTCTTGAAGTTCCCCTTCTTACCTTTACCCTTTTTCTTGAAACTAGTGGTCTTGTGGACCATCAACACTTGATGCTCCTTCTTGATTTCTACCTCCGCAGCCTTTAGCATTGCGAAGAGCTCGGGAATAGTCTTATCCATCCCTTGCGTATTATACTTCATCACGAAGCTGTTGTAGCTTGGTGGCAGTGATTTAAGAACTCTGTCGATGACACTATCATCAGGAATATTAACTCCCAGCTGAGTCAAGTGGTTGTGGTACCCAGACATTGACAGGGTATATGTTCACTGACATAACTATTCTCCTCCATTTTGCAGCTGTAGAACTTATTGGAGACTTCATATCTCTTAGTCCAGGCTTTTGCTTGAAATATTAACTTCAACTCCTGGAACATCTCATGTGCTCCATGACGTTAACATCGTTGATGTCCCGTTTCTAAGCCATAAATCACGGCACACTAAACTATTGAGTAGTCATCAGCTTTGCTCTGCCAGGTGTTCACAACATCTTGCGTTGCTCCGACATCGGGTTTGTCACCTAGTAGTGCTTCCAGGACGTAATCCTTCTGTGAAGCACTGAGGATAATCCTCAAGATATGGACCCAATCCATGTAGTTGCTACCATCATCTTTCAACTTAGCTTTCTCTTGGAACACATTAAAATTCAATGGAACAATAGCACGGGCCATCTATCTACAACAACATAGACATGCAAAATACTATCAGGTACTAAGTTCATCACAAATTAGAGTTCAATTAATCAAATTACTTAAGAACTCCCATTTAGATAGACATCTCTCTAATCATCTAAGTGATCACCTGATCCATATCAACTAAACCATGTCTGATCATCACGTTACATGGAGTAATTTTCAATGGTGAATGAAGGAGTCATGGATTAGGGCGTCTCCGGATAGCCGGACTATATCCTTTGGCCGGACTGTTGGACTATGAAGATACAAGATTGAAGACTTCATCTCGTGTCCGGAAAGGACTCTACTTGGCGTGGAAGGCAAGCTAGGAAATACGGATATGTATATCTCCTCCTTTTGTAACCGACCTTGTGTAACCCTAGCCCCCTCTGGTGTCTATATAAACAGGAGGGTTTTAGTCCGTAGGACAACATACAATCATAACATAGGCTAGCTTCTAGGGTTTAGCCTCTCCGATCTCGTGGTAGATCAACTCTTGTAATACTCATATCATCAAGAATAAATCAAGCAGGACGTAGGGTTTTACCTCCATCAAGAGGGCACGAACCTGGGTAAAACATCGTGTCCCTTGCCTCCTATTACCATCCGCCTTAGACGCACAGTTCGGGACCCCCTACCCGAGATCCGCCGGTTTTGACACCGACATTGGTGCTTTCATTGAGAGTTCCTCTGTGTCGTCGCTGATAGGCTTGGTGGCTCCTACGATCATCGATAGCGATGCAGTCCAGGGTGAGAGTTTTCTCCCCGGACAAATCTTTGTGTTCGGTGGCTTCACACTGCGGGCCAACTCGCTTGGCCATCTGGAGCAGATCGAAAGTTATGCCCCTGGCCACCAAGTCAGGTTTGGAAGCTTAAATTACACCGCCGATATCCGCAGAGACTTCATCTTTGATGGATTCAAGCCCTTGCCTTATGCGCGACGCGGTCACGATGAGTACGATTTAGCTCTACCATCGGACCGTATTCAGGAGATCGCACCGGCAGCCGCTCCGAGCCTCAATTCGGAGCCAGTTGCGCCATCCATGGATGGGTGGATAGACCCTGTCACGGAGGCCGTATCCTCAGCGGCGATCGAGCCGAATATCGACCTTAACCTTCATGAGAGCCGTGTTGCCAAACTGTCGGATCTTTCTCCGGCCACGGACTCCGAACCGCCTGCGCCCGTTCCTGTCAAATCCGATTGGGCGCCGATCATTAAGGTCTCTCTCCTTGTCAGGAGGATCCTGGCCGAACTATGTCCAGCAGGATTGGAATGCGGATGACGAAGAAATTCGCCGCCCATCCACCACCCACTTAGTAGCCACTGTTGACGACTTAACCGACATGCTCGACTTCGACTCTGAAGACATCGACGGTATGGACGACGATGCGGGAGACAAAGAGGAACCACTGCCCACAGGGCACTGGACAGCCACCTCATCATACGATATATACATGGTGGACACACCCAAAGAAGACAATGGCAACGAGACTGTCGGTGTACTAGATTAGGCGTACCCTAGTACCCCGAACTTGTGCACGGGCAGTTGCAGCACCCCGCGGCAAAGGCTTGCCGGGTGATCGCCAAGATCCCCCAAGGTTCCCTTGGAGCCATCCAAGAACAATGTATTTAAGCTAAGGAGACAAGACCCCGGCAAGGGGAGCTTGCCGGGAAGGCCAACCAAGGCGCTCCAATGAATTTGCCGCGACGCGCCACGTGCTCCTGCAAGGCAACAAGGCCCCGGCAAGAGGAGCTTGCCGGGAAGACAAACCAAGGTACCTCGAAGCCCGGTGAGCGACAAGCTTCCGGACCCGACAAGATAACAACAGCGGCAGGGCGCTTGCCGCGGCAGGCGGCCACTTTGCGTCCGCGCTCCAGCGCATCCACCAACGTGTCGCTCTGGGGGCCTCTCCGGACGTGCGTGGCGGGAGGCTGTGCAGCCAGCGGTGCACAGTGGCGTGCGAAGCTGACAAGATCGCCATCGTGGCGAATGGTGGCGCCCCTAACGGTCCTTTTCTGCACTGTTCGGGCGACTCAGGCGGGCATTTAATGCCCTTGTCCCCTGCCGTCAGAGTTAGGTAGGGTGCACTGTACAAGCAACTGTATCAACTACCTCGCTTTTTACGTTTTTACCCTCCTCTGCGTTGCCACCTGTCGGTGACCCCTTTAGTGTATAAAAGGAGGCCCATGCGCAACGTAAAGGGGGTTCAGCTCATAGGTTCGGGGCCTCAGACAGTTTGCTTCGATCCAGCCGTAGCCCAGAGAACATCACACTCTCGCTTTGGAGAGCAAGAACACCAGATAATACAACCAGACAAGCAGCAGTAGGAGTGTTATCTCTCCGGAGAGCTCCGAAGCTGGGTAAACTGCTCGTGTGCCTCGCCTCAATCTGCTCTTCGTGCGATCTCCGCCCCCCGCCGAACCGAAAGTGGCCCGGTCTGCCGGCCCCATAGGTGTTCGAGGATCAGTTTCCCCGACATCTTTGGCGCGCCAGGTAGGGGGCGTCGAGATTGTGTGAACCTGATCCGGTGTTCACACGAGCTAGATCTTCTTTCCCTTCATCAACATGCCACCGAAGAAGAAGACTTCGGCGGCAGCCGCTCCATCCACGTCATTTCCTCCACCGTTGGAGCAAACGGGTGGTGGAGTGGACGCCGGCGGAAGAACAGCCGTCGATGAGGGTGCTCACAGTGCTGCCAAGTCCAAGGACAAGGCTGCACAAACCTCGGCGACTGTACATGTTCCGCGCCACTCTCAGGAGGCGCAAGATCAACAGCACCATGGCGCTTGCAGCACCATGCGCATGTTAGACCAAGGCCAAGCTGGTGGATCTCGGGGCGCTCAAGACCAGCATGCACGCCAGCATGCTGGCACGAGCGGGGCACGGTCGCCTGGACGGGATACTGCTCCTTCTAACATAGTTAGATGTTCGAGCATGTCCCGCTCCTCGCGCCGTCCGCCACTGCCACCCACCACTCCGGCAGAAGCTTTGGCGCGAGCTCAACTTCTCCTAGATTACCCTCCGACGTCGGACAAGATCGACGAATGGAGGGCCACCATTCAGAGTCTCATCGGCTACGCCAACGGCGACACTCCACGGCGGCCGAGCGCGTCGCCGCCGCGGCAGGACCGCCGGACGCGAGCCGGTGGCGACGAAACGGGCGGAGGTGCAACTACCATGCAATCACCGCCCCGAAGGCCAAGATCGCCGACTCGCCGGATCCACCTCGACAGCGACTCCACTGCATCGTCGGATCCACGAGCTCGTCGCGATCAGCGCCAAGTTCTTCATGATCGACAACAAGAAGACGCTCGAACCCGCATCGAGCGCCGAAGAGAAGCGCGACGTCAATCCGACAAGCGCGCTGGGCCCTCTGTTGACATGCATGCGCCAGGGGAACCAGGCGATCTGCCGTACGCGGTAGGTTGTCCTGCGTTCACTCGTGAGCTGCGGCAAGTCCAGTGGCCCAGTACAAAGAACTTCAAGCCAGACGTACCGGAGAAGTACGACGGCAAGACGCATCCGTCAGAGTTCCTCAGCATCTACACCATTGCGGTGCAAGCTGCCGGGGGACGAGATGACAAGATCCTTGCCAACTACTTCCCGCTGGTGCTCAAGCCCAATGTCAGATCCTGGCTCATGCACTTGCCGGACAACTCCATATCCTCTTGGGCTGATCTGTGCCATCAGTTTGTCGGCGCCTTTACCGGCGGACACAAGCCTCATGGCCAGGAGAGTGATCTTCATTTGCTCGCCCAGAAGGAAGGAGAGCCCCTGCGCAAGTACATTCAGAGATTCAGTAGCGTGCAGCACAACATCCCAGACGTCCACCCTGCCGCGGTGATCAGCGCGTTCCATCAGAACGTGCGGAACCGCAGGATGCGGGAGGAAATGGCGATGTGCAAGATCAGGGACGTCAGTGAGTTATATGCACTGGCCGACAAGTGCGCGCGTGCTGAGGAAGGGAGGAGACTCCCCGGAGAAAATATAGGAGCGGGAGGATCTGACAGCGAAGATGCCGCCCCGACAAGGAAAAACCGGCGGCGGAACAACAGAAGGAGGAAAGGCAAAGAAGTGCTAGTTGTTGAGCAGTCCGGCAACGGTGGCGGCGCCAAGGAAGCCAAAGCTGGTGACTCCGGCAAGGAGGTTGCCGCGGAGGTGGCGGTCGCCGACAAGCAGGACGGCACCAACAAGCAGTATTGCAAGATTCACCGCACCAAGGGCCATGATCTTCAGAACTGCAAGAGGGTCGAGCAGCTTGTTGAGCAACAGAAAGCTGAATACGAGCGGCGCGACAAGGAGAAGGCCCAGGAAGGAGCTGGTGGATCCGGCAAGAAACGTCCCGGCCGAGGAGGACGCCGCGGCAAGGCCAAGCAGCGGCAAGGAGACAGACCTCCTCGCGGCCGCGACAAGGATGAAGATGACGGCGACGATGAAGATATGGATGATGAGGAGACTGATGAGCAGGAGTTCCAGAAAGCTACAGAGGTCCTGTGCGTTGACGGTGGTGCTTCTCTGCATGCCTCGCACCGCCAGCTCAAGCAGTGGATGCGGGAAGTTAATGCAGCAGAACCACCCGTCGAGTCACGCAAGCCTCTGAAATGGTCCAGCACGCCTATCATCTTTGATATTGAGGACCACCCGGATCGCATAACTGCGGTCGGGTGCTTGCCGATGTTGGTTTCACCAACAATCCGCAACCTCAAGGTCACTAAGATGCTAGTTGACGGCGGGGCCGGCTTGAATCTGATCTCCTCCGCGGTGCTCCAGAAGCTCCAGATCCCTGACAGCGAGCTCGAAGAGACCGGCACATTTCAAGGAATCAACCCGGGAAGGAGCAAGCCAAAGGGAAAGATCACGTTGCCGGTAACATTTGGCAGTGAGCTGAACTTCAGGACTGAGAGGGTCACGTTTGACGTTGCCGACTTTCCATTACCTTACAATGGAATCCTTGGCCGTCCGGCACTCGCCAAGTTCATGGCAGCCTCTCACTATGCGTACAACGTACTGAAAATGCCAGGCCCAATAAGTGTCATCTCTGTCCCTGGCGACAAGAAGGATGCTCTTATCTGTGCCGACAAGATCTACCGGGAAGCAGCAGCCGCAGCAGAACGAAGGACACTTGCCGCTGAAGCTCCCGGGGGGAAGAAGAAGACCAAGTCCGGCAAGAGCTCTGATGCCCACTCCGGCAAGCGCACCTCTTCGGAGTGCTGCGCTACCGTCGAGGACGCACCATCGAGCTCCACCGGCAAGTGCAAGAAGGCAATGGCAGCTCCACCTGAGACTAAGAAGGTGTCCGCCAAGGAGGATGGCACTGGTGGTACCTTCACCATCAGCGCCACTCTTGACCCCAAATAGGAAAGCGCGCTCGTTGCTTTCCTGCGGGCGAATGTCGACGTGTTTGCGTGGCAACCGTCTGATATCCCCGGTGTTCCCAGGAAAGTGATTGAGCACCACCTTGCCGTCTGTCCTCATGCGCGGCCCGTCAAGCAGAGAGTCAGGAAGCAGGCAGTAGAGCGCCAAGAATTCATCGCAGAAGAAATCAAGAAGTTGGAAGCAGCAGGCCTTGTCAGAGGAGTACTCCATCCCACGTGGTTGGCCAATCCTGTTGTTGTGCGCAAGGCTAACGGGAAATGGAGACTTTGTATTGACTTCACTGATGTTAATAAAGCTTGTCCCAAAGACCCATTTCCCTTGCCGCGTATTGACCAGATTGTTGACTCCACAGCCGGATGTGATTTGCTTTCATTTCTTGATGCATACTCAGGATATCATCAGATCTTCATGGCAGAAGAAGATGAAGAGAAAACCGCATTTATCACCCCGTGTGGCACGTACTGCTTCGTACGGATGCCTTTCGGTTTGAAGAATGCTGGTTCAACATTCGCAAGGGTAGTTCCACCATGCTTTTGAGCCACAAATACACAGAAATGTGGAAGCTTACATGGATGACATAGTGGTCAAGAGCAAGGACAAAGCGACCTTGATTCAAGATTTAGATGAGACATTTGCAAACCTGCGCAAGATCAACCTCAAGCTTAACCCCGAGAAGTGCGTGTTTGGAGTCCCTTCCGGCAAGCTTCTCGGGTTCTTCGTGTCTCAGCGGGGAATTGAAGCCAATCCCGACAAGATCAAAGCCATCGAGCAGATCGAAGCACCAAAGCGCGTCAAGGATGTACGAAGGCTTGCCGGTTGCGTGGCTGCTCTCAGCAGGTTTATCTCTAGATCTGCTGAGCGCGCCCTGCCATTTTTCAAAATTTTGAAAAAGGCAGGTCCAATGAAATGGACTCCGGAAGCGGAGGCTGCGCTGCAGGACTTGAAGAGATACCTGTCCTCCACTCCAACGCTTGTCGCACCTAAGCCGCAAGAGAAGTTGCTGCTGTATATAGCAGCAACCAATCAAGTGGTTAGTGCTGCGTTAGTGGCGGAGAGGGAGGCGGATGATGAGCCAGCAACCACGGCAGATCCATCCAGCGACAAGCAGGGGGCTTCGCCGACAAGCTCTGGTCCCGACAAACATGGGTTTGCGCAGGAACATGATGAGATGCCAAGGAGAATGGTGCAGCGCCCAGTTTACTTTGTCAGTTCTCTTCTGCAGGGGGCTAGATCAAGGTACTCTGGTGTGCAGAAGTTGCTTTTCGGCCTCCTCATGGCCTCGAGAAAGCTGCGCCATTACTTCCAAGCACATGAGATCACAGTCGTCACTCGCTTTCCGCTGAAGAGGATACTGCAAAATCCAGAAGCAACAGGCAGGATTGTCGAGTGGGCGCTGGAACTGTCAAGCTTTGGCCTCAAGTTTGAGAGCACCTCAACTATCCAAAGCAGAGCATTGGCAGAGTTCATAGCAGAGTGGACGCCAACCCCAGATGAAGAAATTCCAGAAACGAGCATCCCCGTCAAAGAGGCAAGCAAAGAGTGGCTGATGTACTTTGATGGTGCCTTCTCGCTGCAAGGCGCCGGTGCAGGCGTGCTGCTTGTCGCACCCACCGGAGAGCACCTCAAGTACGTAGTCCAGATGCACTTTCCCAAAGAGCAAGCAACCAACAATACTGCAGAGTATGAAGGATTGCTTGCCGGTCTCAGAATCGCAGCAGACCTTGGGATTAAGAAGCTCATTGTCAGGGGTGACTCACAGCTTGTCGTCCGACAAGTGAACAAGAACTACCAGAGTCCGTTGATGGAAGCGTATGTCGATGAAGTGAGGAAGCTAGAGGAGCACTTTGACGGCCTACAAATGGAGCATATCCCAAGAGCTCAGAATGATATTGCTGATGGCCTGTCAAAGTGCGCCGCACTAAAGTTACCTGTGGAACCAGGGATCTTTGTGCTTAAGTTGACTCAACCATCCGTAACACCATCAACTGGACAAAGCAAGAAGAGGAAGTTGGTTTCTGGTGACTACTTTCCGGCAGAGCTCCCCGAAGCCGCCGCCAAGAAAGTCCCCAAGATCAACACCAAGATGCTGAGGGGCAGTCTGCTCCGGCAAGCCTTATGGTTTGTTCCGTTGAAGCAGACGCTCCCGACAAGTTTTGCTCCGGCAAGCTTGCCGGGGAACATCAAGCTCCGGCAGGGCCGCAAGTCCTTGCCGTAGAAGCAGATGTTCCCGCAGCAGCAGATGTGCCTTTAGTCCTTGTTGTCGAGCCACAAGCTCCAGCATGGGCACAGCAGATTGTCCATTTCCTTCAGACAGGAGAACTTCCCGAAGAGCAAGAAGAAGCGGAAAGAGTAGCCCGGCAGTCAAGTATGTACCAGTTTGTCGATAGCATACTGTACAGAAGAAGACTCAACGGTGTGAAATTGAAGTGTATTCGCCGGGAAGATGGACAAAAGCTGTTGGCAGAGATACATGGAGGCATATGTGGCCACCACATAGGCGCAAGAGCACTTGCCGGCAAAGCTTTCCGGCAAGGTTTCTTTTGGCCGACAGCCCTCCAGGATGCAACTGCACAAGTAACCAAGTGTGAAGCGTGCCAGTTCCACTCCAAACAGATACACCAGCCAGCTCAAGCTCTCCAGACGATCCCTTTATCCTGGCCATTTTCGGTCTGGGGGCTCGATATCCTCGGCCCCTTCCCCCGAGCTGTCGGGGGCTTTGAGTACTTGTACGTCGCAATCGACAAGTTCACAAAGTGGCCGGAAGTGCAGCCAGTGAGGAAGGTGACAGCACAGTCAGCAGTCAAGTTCTTCAGGTCGATTGTTTGCCGTTTCGGGATCCCTAACAGGATCATCACCGACAACGGCACGCAATTCACGAGCCGCACCTTCATGCAGTACGTCCAAGACCTTGGCGCCAAGGTCTGCTTCGCTTCTGTTGCTCATCCGAGAAGCAACGGTCAAGCAGAGAGGGCAAATGCTGAAGTGCTGCGCGGGCTCAAGACCAGAACTTTCGACAGGCTGCACAGGTGCGGAAGGAACTGGATCGAGGAGCTGCCGGTGGTTCTTTGGTCGATCAGAACGACGCCAAATCGAGCCACTGGCCAGACACCTTTCGCTCTAGTCTATGGAGCAGAGGCAGTTCTCCCCACGGAACTCGTATACGGATCACCTCGAGTGCTCGCTTATGATGAGCTTGAGCAAGAACAGCTGCGGCAAGACGACGCGCTGCTCCTTGAGGAAGATCGTCTTCAGGCTGCTGTACGAGCTGCTCGATACCAGCAAGCTTTGCGCCGCTATCATAGCCGCAAAGTTAAAGCCAGAAGCTTCGAGGAAGGCGACCTTGTTCTTCGGCGCGTTCAGTCCGCCAAGAATTCCAACAAGTTGACGCCGAAGTGGGAAGGCCCTTATCGGGTGAGACGAGTCACAAGGCCTGGCGCTGTCCGCCTTGAGACCGAAGATGGCATTCCAGTGAGCAACTCCTGGAACATAGAACATCTTCGTAAGTTTTTCCCATAAGGCGCGGTTGCCGGAACCCGTTCCGGCAACCACCTTTTGTACAAGTCTTGCCGCTGTTGCATGTAATCCTTTGTACAAAGCCGGGCGCAGATCCCGTGCATAAGTAAAACCCCATGTGCTCCGCACAGCTTGTCCATTTCATGCGTTAGTTCCTTTCTTGCATGTGATTATCTGACACTTTGTGCAGCACTTACATCCGGTAAGCAGTAACGAGCCGAAGAGCTCCATATTATTATTTTCTCTTCTTTCTTTTTCTTTTAAAGGAAAAGAAGGTTCTCTCGCACACAAGTTTGCCGGGGGGAAGGAGAAGATTGTGGTATGGGCCAGGCGTCGTTCAAGCAAAGACTTGCCTTACCGGGAAGCAAATGACAGAAAAGCTAAGTTGCCAAAGTTTGAGCAATCACTTTTTTAAATTTTTGAGTTATCTTCCTCGAACGACCCTGCTTTGTATGGAAAACCTGTGCGCGGAGGAACCAACTCGTGGCTAGTTGCGCCCTTACTTTGTTTCGAGTCCGCTCAACAGCTTAAGCGTGCTGCATCTAGTCACGACAAGGTTTCTTGTCGGAAGCAGCGCCGCCAGCAGGCTGCTGAAGTTCCGCACTCAGCGCTCGCGGCTCGGGCGCCTGCGCCGACAAGTTCCCTAGAAGCGTAGGGTGAAAACATACAAAGGAAGGAATCTAGTAGAGGAAATAACATTGCAATTGATAACAGAAATAAAGTTATATTACAAAGATAACTTGTCGCAGCTCTAACAGACTGTTTTCATAACATGACTAGCAGCGACAAGGGAAAAGAAGAAATGGGCGGCCTAATCTACGCGCCCGCCCTCGACTCGCTTGATCTCGCTCACCTTGTCCACAATGGGTGCGACAAGGGCCTTGAGTGCGTCCAGATCGGCGTCAGGCGGCAAGGATCGGAGGACGTTGGTGAAGCTGAGGCCTGGATTGCGGAAGGCTACCTTCATCAGCACCTTCTGGAGAACCCCGGCGCAGATTTTGCGCGACTCGTCGGCCAGCTGCTTCGGGATCCTCTCCCGGAGCCGCTGGAGTGCCGTCGCCACGCCCTTGAAGAATAGACTGAGCTTGGCGCTGGGTTGAAGGCTCTCGTCGGAAGGATACCCAAAGTCCTCCATCCCCAGCTGCGCCAGCTCCTCGTTGATGACGGCGGCAGTGTTCACCAGACCCTCGGTCCAGTGCTCCACTGTGTCTCTGAAGGAGTTCTGGGTGACTGCAATGCTCTCCAGCAGCGCCGCGTCAGCCTTGACCTTCTCCGCCAAGGTCTTCTCCCGCTCCTTGGCGGCCTCCAGCGTCTGCGTCAGCGTGGCCAGCTTCAGCTTCAGGTCTGCTTTGGAATCCTTGGCGGCGCTGAGCTCCTTGCCCCTCTCAGCGAGAAGGCCTTGCAGTTCACCATGGGCGGCAGCATCCTTCTCGCGCTCACGCTTGAGCGCGGCAATCTCCTCGCCGCTCTTCCCAATATCGGCCTCCAGCCGCGCCACCTTCTCCTCTAGCTCTTATTGGCGGCCTCTGCAGTTGCCGCGGCATCCTTTGCCTCCTTGAGCGCCCCGCCAAGTGCTCGCTCGCGCTCGGCGAGCTCTTCCTCGTAGCTGTCGAGGTGGGCCTTCCGCTGCACTAGCTCGCCTTCCCGCGCGGACTGCTTCTCGGCAGCAAGCCTTTGTTCTTCCTCAGCCTCGGCCTTCTCGAGAAGAAAGGCCGTGCGCTCCTCGTCTACTCGCTCCCGTTCCTGCGCCAGGGACCGGAGAGCTTCTTGATTTTGTCCCCGGAGCTCCTCCGCGCGCTTCTCCATGTCAACTCTCGCCTTCGTGACAAGCGCTTCCCGGGAAGCCATCTTGGCTTGCCGGGTGCGGTAGAGTGACATCAGCTTTCGCAGCAATTGCTCCTCCTCAGGCTCGCCGCTGCTGCTGCCGGGCGCGTCAATCAATGACAGCCCAGCAGAGGCGAGCACCTCCCCGTCAAAAGTCTCCCCCTCGACTGGAGCCCTGGAGCTCGACGCCCAGGGTAGCTTGATGAAGATGTTGTCACCAGCCTGCAAGTAGGCGCCGGGCTGGGGCTCCTCGGAGCCCGGCTCCGCGGAAGCGGCAGAGGGTTTGGTGGTCGGTGCAGTGCCCGGCGCTCCTGCGGCCTCAGGGTCGTCAATGCGATCGCCCGATCCCTCGCCGGCTTCCGCAGCAGCAGCCCCGGCGGCCTCCTCGCCGGCGGTCTCATCAGCACCGGCACCTTCCTCGCTGGCGCCCTCTATCTCCATTGGCTCAGCCGAAGATGGGTCTGAAGAACGAAGAAGGGAGGAAAATCAATCAGAAATTCAAGGAAAGAAAAACAGAAGAAGTGGAACCCAAGGGAAAATGTTTTGGCAAGTGCATTACCTGCGCCAAGATCTTCAGTTGCGGCCTTGGTTGCCGCAGGATCAGCAGTGCCGTCCCTTGCCGGAGAGTCCCCCCTTGCCGGAGAGCGCTCCCTTGCCGGGACTCCTCCCTTGGCGGCACAGTCGAAGCAGGTGGCTCTTCCGGGCCGGCCTCCAGGCACTCCTGATGAGGCTGCTCTGCTCCTGCACAAGTCAACAAGCAAGATATCAACTAAGGAAAAAGCACTCAAGCGCGCCCGACAGCAGAAGGCTAAACTATGAACTTATGCTGGGGGCTGCGCTTGGGGCTACTCCGAGGGGTGATTGCCGGGTCCGTCAAGGTGGTCTCGGACCCACAGCCTGCCGACGCGATGGGATCATCCTCGATGACGATCACCGCGGCCTTGGCCCTCTTGGCCGCTCTCTGGGCCAGTGTTCTAAAAAGAAAAGAGTCCAGATTGGAGCAAGTCAGATACAAGATATAAACAACAAGATTGAAGGATTATAAGGGCACCAAAGAAACTCACTCTTCTTCCTCCTCATCGGAGCTGAGCGCGGAAAGATCGAAGTCCGGCCCTCCTCCGGTGCGGCGAGGTGGAGGAGTAGGATCCCTTGCCCGCTTGGCGGGGGCAGTGGCGGTGGCCCGGGAAGATCCCGCTCCAGTTGCCGCTGTTGCGTGAGGCGCTCCCGCGGCAACATTGCTTGCCGCGGTAGAGCGCGTCGCGCGGCTCGGTGGCTGTGGAGCCGGCTGCCGCCCTGCTGCGTCCCCGGCCCTGCGAAGGCGCCTCCTTGGCGGGGCCGGGGGCTCCGCCTGCGGCAAGCTCTCTGAAGGCTCAGCCTCCTCCTCGCCGGCCTCGCTCGACTCGGCTTCAGAACCGGCAGGCTCCTCCTCGCCCATGAACTCCGCGCGTTCGGCAAGGTTTGCCGCCTCTGCAGCCTCCGCCTCCTCCACAGTGAACCCAAACACACCCGCAGCAGCTGCGGCCGCAGCCTCTTCCGCCCTAGTAGCGATGAGCTGCAGCTCCTCGTCGGTGGTGTCACGGGTGAGGCTCTTCTGCTCGTCGGCGCGGACCGGCACTTCCTCCAAGGTGTCGAAGAACGCTCGCACAACGTCATCCGCAGGCTCTTGCCAAGTTGGGACGATGCCGTGTGAATCGCACAACGGCATCATGGCGCGGATCCGGTCAAGCGAAGAGTTATTGCACAAAGGAACTACGCCCCTCGGCAGTGTGAATGGGTGCTGGGGGTCGCGTTTGAATAATTCCAAGAGCATTGCGTCCAACTCCAAGACAGTGAAGTTGTAGTTGAGGCCCGGCCGCAGCCTCATGATGTCCGCCGAATTCTTGAATTCCCAGGCGGGCCTCCTCCTCTCCTGCAGGGGGCAATGCGGCGGCGGAGGAAATCTGCCCCGACAGCACCTACGGTGAGCCCGGCAAGCCTGAGGCGAAGAATCCTAGTGATGGCGATCTTCAGCCTCTCGTCTTCCGGGGCCATGTTGCTCCAGTCATTGCCGCGCACTATTGGAGTTTGGCGCACGGCGGTGAAGGGCTGCGGATCCTCCTCGACGATCCAACACCACTCCGCTCTCCACTCCTCCCACTTGCTGCGGAGCTCACCCTCCAAGTACGCCTCCTTTCTTGCCGACTCTCGAGACCCAGCAATCCCTCCGGCAAGCGGCTCTCCTCTCTCTACCCGAGGTATGAAGAAGTGGCGGAAAAGGGCTACACTAGGGTGGACTCCGACAAAGTTTTCGCACAAGTGTGCGAAAACTGCCATGGTCAAGACAACATTGGGGGTGAAGTCAAGGAGGTGGAAGCCATACGTGTTCATAATGTCACAAAAGAACTCCAAGAAGGGCGGGCAGAGCCCGCAATAGAAGAATAGCGGGAAGAACGGGTACCCATTTGGAGCCGCCTCGAAGCGGTAGCCGGGAGTACCCTCGTGCGCGGATGCGCACGCGTCTCCGTCGCCCAAAAGAGGTAGAAGTACTCCCTCAGCTCCTGCACTCCGAGCTGGGGGGTGAAGATCGCCCGCTCCTTCCGTAGCGCCGCGAGCCGCTGTGCCTCGGCCGACTTCACGCCCTTTCCCTTGTCGGCTTTCGGGGCCATGGCGGAGGTGGTGGAGAAGGTCGACGGCGTGGTGATGCTGGTGGCAATGGGGGGGCGGAACGCTGCTCTCTCGGCTTCGAGAAGAAGGGGGGAGCGGCGGAGTTTGTGAAGAAGGAGTAGCAGCAACCAGCGAGGGGGAACGAACTGCCCCTGTTTCCTCTGCTTATAAAGAGGGACGGGGCGGACGTTTCGGCCTTCCACTTAAACAACCACCCACGATCTCTCCCACGATGCCGCATTCAACGCGTGCCGTTATGGGAGAGTGCGGTGGATACGGAACAAGATTTGGCGTGGCCCAGCCCGCGTGTGCCCGTGCCCTGTCTTGGGCCTGGCCCAACAGCGCTCGGCACCGTGTCTGGCCCAGGCCCGGGGGCTCCTGTCGGTGTACTAGAATAGGGGTACCCTAGTACCCCGAACTTGTGCACGGGCAGTTGCAGCACCCCGCGGCAAAGGCTTGCCGGGTGATCGCCAAGATCCCCCAAGGTTCCCTTGGAGCCATCCAAGAACAAAGTATTTAAGCTAAGGAGACAAGACCCCGGCAAGAGGAGCTTGCCGGGAAGGCCAACCAAGGCGCTCCAATGAACTTGCCGCGATGCGCCACGCGCTCCGGCAAGGCAACAAGGCCCCGGCAAGAGGAGCTTGCTGGGAAGACAAACCAAGGTACCTCGAAGCCCGGTGAGCGACAAGCTTCCGGACCCGACAAGATAACAACAGCGGCGAGGCGCTTGCCGCGGCAGGCGGCCACTCTGCGTCCGCGCTCCAGCGCATCCACCAACGTGTCGCTCTGGGGGCCTCTCCGGGCGTGCGTGGCGGGAGGCTGTGCAGCCAGCGGTGCGCAGTGGCATGCGAAGCTGACAAGATCGCCATCGTGGCGAACGGTGGCGCCCCTAACGGTCCTTTTCTGCACTGTTCGGGCGACTCAGACGGGCATTTAATGCCCTTGTCCCCTACCATCAGAGTTAGGTAGGGTGCACTGTACAAGCAACTGTATCAACTACCTCGCTTTTTACGTTTTTACCCTCCTCTGCGTTGCCACCTGTCGGTGACCCCTTTAGTGTATAAAAGGAGGCCCATGCGCAACGTAAAGGGGGTTTGGCTCATAGGTTCGGGGCCTCAGACAGTTTGCTTCGATCCAGCCGTAGCCCAGAGAACATCACACTCTCGCTTTGGAGAGCAAGAACACCAGATAATACAACCAGACAAGAAGCAGTAGGAGTGTTATCTCTCCGGAGAGCTCCGAAGCTGGGTAAACTGCTCGTGTGCCTCGCCTCGATCTTCTCTTCGTGCGATCTCCGCCCCCCGCCGAACCGAAAGGGGCCCGGTCCACCGGCCCCATAGGTGTTCGAGGATCAGTTTCCTCGTTAGAGACAATGGACGATGACCCCTCCAAGAAGCAACCCAAGCGCCGGCGTCAGCGGCGCCGCTCTAAGTCCCGCCAAGGCAAAAGTGGTGATACCGGCACCGGAGATAATAACACTCCGGACAGTGCCAAAGACAACAACAATCCCCTCCAGCAAGATTTAGAGCAGGAGGATGGAGGAGCCAGCCCTCCTAAGAGAGCGGCAGATGGAGAGGCGGAGGATGAGAATTACATGTCTCCCTCCGAAGACGTGGCAAGCCTCGACGATGACGAATTCGTCGTGCTAGAGGATCCCGTCGAACAAGAGCGCTTCAAGCACCGGCTTATAGCCACGACAAATAGCCTTAAGAAAAAGCAGCAGCAGCTTCAAGCTGACCAAGATTTGCTAGCTGAAAGATGGACTGAAGTCCTGGCGGCCGAGGAATATAAACTCGAACGCCCCTCCAAGAGTTACCCAAAGTGCAGGTTGCTACCCCGACTGGAGGAGGAAGCACCGAAACCTACATCCCCGGCGTATGACGCTGCCGATCATCCACCTCGTGGCCGCGACAGAGAGGCATTCCAGCCAAAAGCTCAGCCCACACCCCAACGCCATCAAAAAGGCATGGGGAAATACCCAGACCTGCGAGGCGTATTGGAGGACAAAGCAAAACATGCAAGATTGATCTACGGATCATGAGGGAGCGCCACTATGCGAGACGATAATCGTCACGCCAGATACAGCAAAAGCAAGTCCGGCCGGGCCGAACACAGCGGGCAAGACTCATTTGAGCTGCGTCGCGATATAGCCCAGTACAGAGGTGCCGCACACCCCCTATGCTTCACAGACGATGTAATGGATCATCAAATACCAGAGGGTTTCAAACCCGTAAATATAGAATCATACGACAGCACAACAGATCCTGCGGTATGGATCGAGGATTTCCTCCTGCATATCCACATGGCCCGCGGTGATGATCTACATGCCATTAAATACCTCCCACTCAAGCTCAAAGGACCAGCTCGGCATTGGCTCAATAGCTTGCCAGCAGAGTCCATTGGCTGTTGGGAGGATCTGGAAGCCGCATTCCTCGACAACTTCCAGGGCACTTACATGCGACCACCAGATGCCGATGAGTTGAGCCACATAATTCAGCAGCCAGACGAATCGCCCAGGCAATTCTGTACACGGTTCCTGACAAAGAAAAATCAAATCATCGACTATCCGGATGTAGAGGCCCTAACAGCTTTTAAGCATAACATCCATGACGAGTGGCTCGCCCAGCACCTTGGTCAGGAAAAGCCGAAATCTATGGCAGCCCTCACGACACTCATGACCCGCTTTTGTGCGGGAGAAGACAGCTGGCTGGCTCGCAGCAATAACATATCAAAGAACCATGGTACTTCGGATACCAAGGATGGCAATGGCAGGTCACGTCGCAACAAACATAAGCGCCACATTAACAGCGACAATACCGAGGATACGGCAGTTAATGCCAGATTCAAAGGCTCTAAACCTGGTCAGCGGAAAAAGCCATTCAAAAGAAGCACTCCGGGCCCGTCCAATTTGGACCGTATACTCGATCGCTTGTGCCAAATACACGGCACCCCCGACAAGCCAGCCAACCACACCAACAAGGATTGTTGGGTGTTCAAGCATGCCGACAAATTAAATGCCGAAAACAAAGATAAGGGGTCACATAGAAATGACAAGGAGGAGCCCCGGCAGACGAACATCGGAGGACAGAAGAGGTTCCTCCGACAAGTGCAGACGGTGAACCTGATATATGCAACTCACATCCCCAAGAGGGAGCGGAAGAGTTAATATTCGACATAGTCCCGTTTCGCAGTGGCTACCATGCACTGCTTAGGCGAACCGCATTCGCGAGATTCAATGCGGTACCGAATTATGCATATCTCAAGCTCAAGATGCCAGGACCTCGGGGGGTCATAACAGTCAATGGAAACACAGAGTGCTCTATCCGCACGGAGGAGCACACTGCGACCCTCGCAGCAGAAGCGCAAAGCAGCCTCTTAAGGCAATCCACTAGTTCGACGATTAAGGACCAAAACACCTTCCAGCGCGCCCAGAGTAATCGGCCACTGGACCTCCTGGCACGTTCCGATCTCGCATAGCAATGCGGCCCCCACCCCGGTCCCAGCCAAACGGTGAAATCCATGCCACGCGTACATAATTACGCATTAAAAATACCATGGGCACAGGTGGGGAGGGGGAACCACTACGGCACGCCCCAAGATGCTGCTTCAACCGCACTAGGGGCTTCCCGCTTTGTTATTTTTATCTTTCAGAACTTTAATCTCTGGAAACCCTGCCCGACAGTATGATTGCCGAACACATGATGCAGCAACCAAGGAGGCAGAAATCTACGTCACACCATGGAACTACCAGGTGGATTACGATAACGAGTGAAATATTTGCTTTAATACTATTCCTCAGCTTTCCCTTGGAAGGGACATGTCAAACAGTCCTACTTTTTGCTTATCGCACTAACTGTATCATTCGGCTTTAACACACCTTATTGAATAAACAATGCATAGCATTAAGACTATTATTGCATTCTTCCTTTCTATATATATATATTTATATATTCGTTCATGACATCTAGCACCCGTACACTCTAGTACGGCCAATACGGTAGGGGCTTAAGCATACCCCATAATACGGCGTGAGAAGTCCGAACACTTTCGACAGTGCGGCACCCCGAACTTATAGCATTATATGCATTTGCTCCGAATCAAGTCTTGGGTCAATAGTTGGGTTTTCCTGGCTCCCATGTTTTGCTACCTTATGTTCTGGTATATCGGCTAAGGTAGCACTGGGAGAACTACTCCGATCGTGCCCCTGTTCTGCTGGGCTAAGCTCCTAAGTATAGAAAGCTAAAACTGACTGTCATGATAAGGCGAGAGACTGGTCGCTGTTCAAGAGGTTCGAAGTCCCTAAAGACTTATGCCGCTTAGAGCGAGGAGTCGGCCCTGTCCGGCTTAAGGCGTGTATAGCGCCCCGAATTCGGCCTTCCGAATACTAGGGGCTTCCGAATACTAAGTGAGAGTGATAACGCATTATAGTCCGATTGTCTTGTTCGTTGTGCTGAGCACCTCCCTCGAAGGACCCAAAAATGGGAACAAGAGTGCTCAGGTTTATCCCGAACACCCCAGCACTCGTGGCGTGGGGGCAGAAGCCGACGACTAGCCAACTCTCAGATTTGATAAATAGCCGAATAGAAGGTAATATTTTAAATTCAAACAAGCGTTGCATAGCGCATATGAACAAGTTTTCATAATACAGGATTACACGAGAAAGTTTACTCAAATATTACATCTTTCGTACACTCGTCTGCTACGAGACGGGCACCCTTCAGGACACCCTCATAGTACATCTTAGGGTGGCGATGCTCCTTGCCCTGCGGCGGCCCCTCCTTCACCAGTTTCACGATGTCCATCTTAGCCCAGTGCACCTTCGCACGGGCGAAAGCCCGGCGTGCACCTTCGATGCAGATGGACCGCTTGATGACTTCTAGCCGTGGGCAGGCATCCACAAGCCGCCTCACCAGGCCGAAGTAGCTGTTGGGAAGGGCGTCGCCAGGCCACATCTGAACTATAAAGCCCTGCATGGCCTGTTCGGCCACCTTGTGTAGCTCGACCAATTGCTTCAGCTGGTCGCTCAGAGGCATCGGGTGTTCGGTCCCAGTATACTAAGACCAGAACAACTTCTCCGTTGAGCTTCCCACCTCAGCCTGGTAAAACTGTGCAGCATCCGACATGCTGCGGGGAAAATCTGCGAATGCTCCTGGAGAGCTCCGGATTCGGGTAAGTAACAAGTAATTTACTTTCACATGCTTACTTTGCATATAGGATGCCTTACCCCCCGCTATCTTCTTCATCGCATCAATCTCCTGGAGGGCCTTTTGGGCTTCGGCCTTGGCACTCTTTGCACTTTCAAGGGCCGCGGCAAGCTCGGACTCTCGCGTCTTCATGTCAAGCTCCAACGCCTCGTGCTTTGTCACGAGAGCATGGAGCTCTTGCTGCACCTCGCCCACCCGTGCCTCCTGCCTTTCCCGCTCGGTGCGCTCCTTGGCCGCTTTGTTTTTGGCCTCGGATAACCCTTGCTTTAGGGTCGCCACCTCGGTCGTGGCCCCTGGCAAATTTACGATGATCCTGTCATTTTGCAATCGCATTCTTTATATATATATATATATATATATATATCCATAGAATAGGTACTACTTACCTTTGTTCTCCTCGAGCTACCTCTTGGTAAGGCTGAGCTCTTTCTTGTACCATTCAAGGTCCTGCTTCAGTACGGCGACCTCCACAGTTAGTGCGGCAGAGGCCAGCAGCGAAGCCTGCATACGCATACAGATATACTTATATTAGACTTCTGCGATATTGTTTGATCCTCTATTGGGATTTTCTTTGTGAACACCGAACAGAGCATCAGGGGCTACTGTCTATGCGGTAATATTTTTCCTATATTTCAAATACTTACCTCAAAGCCTATTGGAAGGTTGGCACAGGCTTCAGTCAGTCCGCTCTTGGCGGACTGAACCATCTGGATCACCGCACTCATAATAGTGCAGTGCTCTTCGTCGATTGAAGCGCTGCGAAGCGCTCCCAGCAGATTGTCCGGTGCCCCTGGATGGGCAGAGGTCACCGACACAGGCGTCTTGCCCCTTTTGGAAGGAGGCCTCCTACCCGAGTCCGGAACCAGAGGAGGTTTCAGCATGGTGTTCAGCTGAGGGCCGAACTCGGTGCCCTCGGGAGCCTTACTCCCTCCGCTCTTGGAGTCCGGAAGGTCGCCTTGAGGCGCCTCCGGGATTGTCTTCCCTCGACCCGGTGCCTCTTGAGACAATACCTCGGCATTGTCCGTAGGGCAAGGGGAGGTGGCGGTCGGATGTGGATCGCTATCCATGTCCGATGAGTCCAAGGAGCCGCCCGACGAAGATGCGTCGATACGGGCTTGGGGCGGTCTGCATAATCATATTCGGCGTTTGGAGAAGCAGTGCGACAAAGGTATTCTATGAGTTACTCTGGTATCCGAATACTTATGACATCGCCCGGGGCTTGGCCCTGAGCAGCCACTCGTCTTCGCCTTCGGCGGCGATGGTGGAGTAGTCTGGAAGGAGGGTCCTCCCCTTCTTGGACCCTTCGCCCCCCACCCCGGTCGGGGCGGCCTTCCTTTTCTTGTCTGCCCTGACTGAGTTATCTTCATCTTCCTCCTCGTCTTCGGGGGAGGAGTGCGTCGCAGAGTTATCGGACGATGAGTCCGATACCACCTGGCGCCGGGAACTCTTTCGGGTTCCCTTGGCCTTCTTGGTCTTCCCCGGCACCTTGTAAGGAGCCGGATTCAGCATCTCCGTCAGGAGAGCGTCCGCAGTGTCTTAGGGCAGAGGGGCCGGACAGTTAATCTACCCCGATGTCTCCACCCAGTCCTGTCAAAGGCATGGAGCTCAGACCCCGCACATGGTTAAGCTAAGGGAAATAAATATCATACCGGATGTCTAGAACTCACAGAATGCGCTAGGCGCTTCGCGCTTAGCCCGCGGTCCTCGGTAAGAGAAGGAGGGACCTCGGCGCCCTTGAACGGCACCCTCCAGACTTCCTTGTGCGTCGTGTCAAAGAGCTCGCATAGAGTCTGGCGCCGGGCCGGGTCGAACTCCCATAAGTTAAAATCCTGTTGTTGAGACGGGAGGATCCGGCGGAAGAGCATGACCTGGACTATGTTGACAAGCTTGAGCTTCTTGCTTGCCATATTCCGGATACATTTCTGGAGTCCGTCCAGCTCCACCGATGAACCCCAGGACAGGCCCTTCTCTTTCCAGGAGGTGAGCTGCGTGGGGATTCTGGATCGAAACTCAGGGGCCACCACCCAGTTGGTGTCACGCGGCTCGGTGATGTAGAACCACCCCGATTGCCACCCCTTTATGGTCTCCACGAAGGAGCCTTCAAGCCATGCAACATTGGGCATCTTGCCCACCATGGCTCCGCCGCATTCCGCTTGTTGGACTCCCACCACCTTCGGCTTGATATTGAAGGTCTTTAACCACAGGCCGAAGTGGGGCCGGATGTGGAGGAAAGCCTCACACACGACGATGAACGCCGAAATGTTGAGGATGAAGTTCGGGGCTAGATCTTGAAAGTCTAGCCCGTAGTAGAACATAATACCAAAGATGAATGGATGGAGGGGAAACCCCAGTCCACGGAGGAAGTGGTGGAGGAAAACTACCCTCTCGTGAGGTTCTGGGGTAGGAACAATCTGCCCCGCAGCGGGCAGCCGATGCGCGATATTCGCGGCTAAGTATCTGGCTCCACGCAGCTTCTTGATGTGTCCATCCGTAACGGAGGAAGCCATCCATTTGCCTCCCGCTCTGGACATGTTTGGAGAAGGTTGAGGGGAAGGATGTGGGCTTGGGCATTGGAGCTCGAGTGCGCAAGAACGGATGAGCAAGGAGGAAGAAGGCGTGGGTAGAGAAAGGTTAAACCTTATCCCTTTATAAGGGCGACCGAATCTATGCGCCCCCATTAGCCTGGTAAAACTCACTTATCCCCCAAGCGCCGTAATTGATGGCGCGGTTGGGTTACCCACGCCCGTATTGATGAGAATCCCATAATAAGGGGGACATGATCTTTGCTTTGACAAGACGTGTCAAGAAACTGCCTCACGTTATGTGCGGGGCTGGTTAAAGAAAAACGGTTCGAATAATCACCGAGCCATGGTATGATGTCATGTTGCTGTAACGCCCTCAATGCGGCTATATCTCCTACGTGTCGAGGCACGACTTAGAGGCATAACCACATTGAAAGCAATGTCGCAAGTTAGGCAATCATCACAACATCCATGTAATACATAATAAGGGAATAAGTAACATAGTTGGCTTACACTCACCACGTCACACAAGGTACATAAATAGCATTACATCAACCAATCACTCATGTCCCGACTACGGTGCCAAAATAAAAGATAAACCCAACATGCGACACGGTCCCGATCACCCCGACTTGGCACCACTACTGATCATCAGGGAAAGAAACATAGTAACGGCGTGAGTCCTCATCGAACTCCCACTTCAGCTCCAACGCGTCATCTGGAACGGAGTCGTCTGGCCCTGCATCTGGTTTGGAAGTAAACTGTGAGCCACGGGGACTCATCAATCTCGCACCCTCGCGATCAAGACTATTTAAGCTTATAGGAAAAAGGCAAGGTAAAATATGTGGAGCTGCAGCAAGCGACTAGCATGTATGGTGGCTAACCTATTCGCAAAAGAGAGCGAGAAGAGATAGCAAAGCGCGAACGAACAACTAGAGCACAACCTGCGGCAAGCATTACTCCAACACCGTGTTCACTTCCCGGACTCCGCCTAGAAGAGACCATCACGGTAACTCACATAGTTGATTCATTTTAATTAAGTTAAGGTTCAAGTTATCTACAACAGGACATTAACAAATTCCCATCTACCCATAACCGCGGGCACGGCTTTCGAAAGTTCAATCCCTGCAGGGGGTCCCAACTTAGCCCATGACAAGCTCTCACGGTCAACGAAGGAATAGACCTTCTCCTGAGACATTCCGATCAGACTCGGTATCCCGGTTCTACAAGACACTTCGACAAGTTAAAACCAATCCAGCAACACCGCCCGAATGTGCCGACAAATCCCGATAGGAGCTACACATATCTCGTTCTCAGGGCACACTCAGATGAGACTAGCTACGAGTAAAACCAAACCTCAAGTTTCCCCGAGGTGGCCCCGCAGGCATCTCAGTCGGACCAACACTCAGAGGAGCACTGGCCCCGGGGGGGGGGGGGGGGGGTTAAAATAAGATGACCCTCGGGCTCCGGAAACCCAAGGGAAAAAGAGGCTAGGTGGCAAATGGTAAAACCAAGGTTGGGCATTGCTGGAAAAGCTTTATTCAAGGCGAACTATCAAGGGGTTCCCATTATAACCCAACCACGTAAGGAACGCAAAATCCAGGAACATAACACCGGTATGACGGAAAACTAGGGCGGCAAGAGTGGAATAAAACACTAGGAGAGAGGTTGAGCCTTCCACCCTTTACCAAGTATATAGATGCATTAAGATAAGATGGCAATATAATGGTATCCCAACAAGTAAATAGTGTCCCAACAAGGAACGGTCTCCAATCTTCACCTGCAACTAGCAACGCTATAAGAGGGGCTGAGTAAAGCAGTAACATAGCCAATCCACGGTTTGCTAGGACATGGTGGGTTAGAGGTTTGACATGGCAATTTGGGAGGCATGATAAGCAAGTGGTAGGCATCGTAGCATAGGCATAGCAAAAGAGCGAGCATCTAGCAAAGCAAAGATAGAAGTGATTTCGAGGGTATGATCATCTTGCCTGCAACGTTGTCAGAGTTGACTGGATCCTCAAAAGCAAACTCAACGGGCTCCTCGTTAGCGAACTCGTCTCCCGGCTCTACCCAAACAAGACAAACAAGCAACAAGGACACAATCAACCACGTGCAAACTCAAACAACATGATGCAAAGATGGTATGCTATGCGGGATGCAATATGTGATGCATATGCAAGATTTGACAAGAGATGCATGAACCTGGCCTCAACATGGAAATCCAAGTCTTCCACTGGCAAGATGAGATGAAATCGCTTGAAAACGATATAAGGAACGCCGGAATCGGAGTTACGGTTTGGAAATGGCAAGCAAATCAAATATGGCCACATTCTGCGATTTACAGCAATAGCCAACTAAATGCAACGAGATGAACAAGCTACAGCACCCAAACATGGCATCAAAATGCATTGCAGGAATCCATTCATGATGCTTAACAAAAGACTAGCACTGAGCTACGGCCAATTCATCCATTAACAGGTTCAAACAAGTATGGCAAAAATGCATTTGGTAAACAGATTTCAGACTTCGTGACATTAACACTTGTCTGGAATTTCAGATCAGATAGCACTCTTTGGAGCAACAAAACTATATGTTATACGACCTGAACATGGCAAATTAAAGCATGGCATGGAGCTACTCAAAGAGCTTAACAAAAGTCCCTTAGTGACCTTGAGCCAAAAGGGATCAGAAAATACATTTGCAAGCATGTGAACATGGCAAAAACATAATCAGTTCTCTGACTTGGTGAAAATTGGAGCATGCAAAATTAGATATCAAGTAGGCATGTTGACGAGCTCGATGCACTCACTATAGAGCATGTCATGACAATCTAAGCATACACCCATCAAGAATACACATTATGCAAGCTAGACATGTCAAGAACAATAACATGGCATGCACGGATCAACTACAACATCATCGGCAAAATCGCTAACAAGTAGACAATCTGCCCAGATTCACGAAATGACAAAAGTAGAGCTCGATTGACTCAAGCTAGGGTGCTCCATAATTTCAAACAAAGACATGGATGAATAGAGCACTACAAAATTAACAAATCATCCTTACTGATCATCCTCAAAAGAGGCACGGATCACTAGGAAACAACATGAACATATGCCATAATGAGATAAACAGACCAAGGACTTAGTGGAATTGCTATGTCCCTGAAATCAGCATTAACCAGTGCACCACTTTGCAAGCCTGTGCTAGTCACCACACACATCACAAAAATATATGGATGGCACCACTAGAAAGATGGCAAAACCTATAACAGAACATATGTAGAGCTCATGGGCATAACATGCACACAATAATCATGGCAAAAATGACAAATATCTAAATGGAGCAGCAGATCTGACAATTATCTCAACTAGCATACTTCCAACAGCATTTCGGGCATCAAGATGAACTCAAACGAAAATGATGCAATGAGATGAAATGATGTGCTCTCTGAGATGAACAATTTGATATGCTATATGCCCAAACGGAGCTACGGATGCAAAGTTACGATGCAATGAACATAGCAAAAAATAATTGGGTTTTGGGGCAAAAAGTCAACCGATCCAATTTGGATCTGGATCTGGATCTCGCAGGCGCCGAAGGAGGTGACCGGAGAAGGACGCCGGAGGGGCAGGGGCACCAGATCCGGCCGGAGTCGTGGCCGAGCGGCGCTGGCTCGGCAGGGCGGCAGCAAGGCGACGCGGTGGACGGCGACTGTTGCCGGCGCGAGGCGGCGGACGGGGCCGCGACGGAGGCGGTGACCTCCGTGGCAAAGGGCGGCGACGGTGGACGGTGGCGGACGCGTCCGGCCGGCGGCGGACGTGTCCGGCGGCGCGGAGGGGCGGGTTAGTGTTTGGACTGCGCAAAAATCCAGGAGGAGAAACATATTTATAGGTAGAGGGCGCTAGGAGAGTCCAAATGAGGTGCGGTTTTCGGCCACGCGATCATGATCAAACGCTCTAGATGATGGAGAGGGTTTTGGTGGGTTTTGGGCCAAATTGGAGGGGTGTTGGGCTGTAACACACACGAGGCCTTTTTGGTCCCTCGGTTAACCGTTGGAGTATCAAACAAAGTCCAAATGGTACGAAACTTGACAGGCGGTCTATCGGTAGTAAACCAAGCCCGCTTGGCAAGTCTCGGTCCAATCCGGAAATGTTTAATCCCCACACACGAAAGAAAGGTAGAATGACCACCGGAGGAGAACGGAGCGCCGGAGTGCAAAACGGACAACGGGGAAAATGCTCGAATGCATGAGATCAACACGTATGCAAATGCAATGCACATGATGACATGATATGAGATGCATGTCAACAACAACAACACACGGAGACAAAAACCCGAACCCGAGAAAATAAAATAACTTAACGCCGGAAACGGCAAGAGTTGGGTTACATATTGGGTAAATCATATCCGGGGTGTTACAACACTCCACCACTACGAAAGGATCTTGTGCCGAGATCTAGGACTGAAAGAACGCCGGGTACTCAGAACAGAGGTGATCCTCGCGTTCCCAGGTAGCTTCACGGTCGGAATGGTTTGACCACTTGACTTTGAGGAATTTATTGACTTGTTGCGAGTCTTGCGTTCAGTCTCTTCAAGAATAGCAACTGGGTGCTCACGATAAGAGAGATATGCTTGGAGCTCAATATCTTCGAAGTTGACGGTGCGGTCAGGAGTCTTGAAGCACTTTCGGAGCTGAGAGACATGGAACACGTCGTGCACATTTGCAAAGTTTGAAGGAAGCTCGAGTTGATAGGCGAGATCGCCTCTCTTGCTGACGATCTTGAAAGGTCCCACGTATCTAGGGGCAAGCTTCCCTTTGATACCGAAGCGACGAGTACCTTTCATAGGAGAGATGCGGAGGTACACAAGATCTCCGATATCGAAAGCCAAATCACGGTGCTTACTATCATAGTAGCTCTTCTGGCGCGATTGGGCTGCTTTGAGGTTATCTCGAATGACTTTGCACATTTCCTCTGCCTCTGTGAATAAGTCATTTCCCAAAAGCTGACGCTCACCGGATTCAGACCAGTTGAGAGGGGTACGGCACTTCCTGCCATATAGAATTTCAAATGGGGCCTTGCCCGAACTTGCTTGAAAACTGTTTTTGTAGGAGAATTCAGCATATGGAAGACAATCCTCCCACTTCATGCCGAAGGAGATCACACAAGCCCTGAGCATATCTTCAAGAATTTGGTTGACACGCTCAACTTGACCGCTAGTCTGAAGATGGAAAGCTGTGTTGAAGAGGATGTTGGTGCCCATGGCCTTCTGAAAAGAATCCCAAAACTTTGAGGTAAAGATGTTGCCACGGTCTGAAGAGATCACTTGTGGAATACCATGCAGAGATACAATCCGAGAGGTATAGAGTTCCGCCAATTGAGCTGCCGTGATAGACTCTTTGATAGGCACAAAGTGAGCCACTTTGATGAGTTTGTCGATAACCACGAATATATCATCATTGCCACGTTTGGACTTTGTAAACCCAGTCACGAAGTCCATCTCAATGTGGTCAAACTTCCATTATGGAATGGCAAGAGGTTGGAGGAGACCAGCTGGCCTTTGGTGTTCTGCCTTCACTCTTCTGCAGACATCACATTCATTCACGAACTGAGCAATCTCGCGCTTCATTCGAGTCCACCAATAAGCCTGCTTGAGGTCCTGATACATCTTCGTGCTCCGAGGGTGGATGGAGAGGAGAGAATTGTGAGCCTCATTCAGGATCACTTTACGAAGGTTGCCTTTGGGCATGACAATACGATCCTCGAAGAAGAGAGTATCCTTGTCATCAAGGCGGTAGCACTTGTACTTGGGTTGACTCTTGGCAATCCCAATCTTCACCTTCTTCACCATAGCATCAAGAAGTTGAGCTTGGCGAATATGATCTTCCAAGGTAGGAGAAACTTGAAGGTTGGCGAGGAAACCTTGAGGAACAACTTGCAGATTAAGTTTGCGAAAAGCTTCACAAAGCTCGGGTTGATAAGGCTTGAGAATCAGACTATTGCAGTAAGCCTTCCTGCTCAATGCGTCAGCAATCACATTGGCCTTGCCTGGAGTATACTCGATACTCGGATTATACTCTTGAATCATTTCGACCCATCGAGTCTGCCTGAGGTTGAGATTAGGCTGAGTGAAGATGTACTTGAGACTCTTGTGGTCAGTGAAGATGTCCACTTTTCTTCCCAATAAGAGATGTCTCCAAGTCAAAAGAGCTTGCACAACTGCCACCAACTCGAGGTCATGAGTGGGGTAGTTCTTTTCATTGGGCTTCAACTACCGAGAGGTATAAGCAACAACTTTCTTCTCTTGCATCAAAACTGCACCAAGACCTTGGAGAGATGCATCACAAAAGACCTCATACGGTTTGGATTCATCAGGCGGAGTCAGAACTGGAGCAGTGACCAATTTCTCTTTCAAAGTGTTGAAAGCAATGTCACACTCCGCAGACCAAACGTACTTGACGTGCTTCTGGAGAAGATTTGAGAGAGGCTTCGCGATCTTAGAAAAGTTCTCCACGAACCTTCTACAATATCTTGCGAGACCGAGGAAGCTACGGAGTTGCTTCACGTTTTGAGGAGGTTCCCAATTCACAATTGCAGGCACCTTCTCAGGATTCACCGCAATGCCCTTGGCAGAGATGATATGACCAAGATAAAGAACCTCATCGAGCCAAAATTCGCACTTGGAGAACTTGGCGTAGAACTGATGTTCCCTGAGCTTATCGAGCACCAAATGCAAATGCTTGGCATGATCTTCCTTGTTCTTCGAAAAGACTAGAATGTCGTCGAGATAGACCAAAACGAAGTCATTGGTGTAGGCGTTGAAGATTAAGTTCATCATGCGAGAGAAAGTCGGAGGAGCATTGACGAGGCCAAAAGACATGACAGTGTATTCACATGAACCATAGCTTGTCCTGAAAGCCGTTTTGGGAATATCTTGTTCACGGATTCGAATCTGATGATAACCCATACGGAGATCAAGCTTGGAGAATACTTGGGCACCTTTGAGTTGTTCGAACAGCTCGTTGATGTTGGGAAGTGGGTACTTGTTCTTGATAGTCTTCTTGTTCAATGGACGGTAATCAACACAAAGTCGGTCCGTTCCATCCTTCTTCTTCACAAAAAGAACTCCACAACCCCATGGAGAAGAACTAGGTCGGATGAGACCCATTCTCTCTTGAATATCGAGTTGCTTCTTCAGCTCCTTCAACTCTTCAGGTCTGAGCTTGTAAGGACGTTTGCACACAGGTTCCGTGCCAGGCTCAAGATCGATGACGAATTCAACTGGCCGGTGCGGAGGCATTCTAGGAAGCTCTTCTGGAAAGACATCTTGATATTCACAAATGACTGGAATTTGAGAGATGGCATCCAGTTCACCCTTCTCATTGAGACAAAACAGACGGATGGTATTATCACGAGCGGCAAGACAATCACATCCTCAGACAAATGAGTCAAATGAATCTGCCTGGTAGCACAATCAAGCTGAGCCTTGTGCTTAGAAAGCCAATCCATCCCGAGAATAAGATCAATATCCGAGTTACCAAGAACCATTGGAGAAGCCAGAAACTTGAAATCACCCATCATGATAGAAATATCCGGAACCATCATACTAGAACTCAGACGCTTAGCCGGAGAGACGACTTGCATAGCTCTAGGTAAAGCCTTAGTACTAAAATTGTTCTCCGATGCAAATGGGAATGACATGAAGGAATGCGATGCACCAAAGTCAAAAAGTACTTTAGCTGGAATATCATTAACAGGAAGGTTACCCATGATGACATCTGACGAGTCCTCTACCTGAGCTGCATTCATCAAGTTGACCTTGTCGTGCTTGGGGTTATGCTTGACCACAGCTGTACTAGCCGATCTCACAGGAGGAGGAGGAGGAAGGCGCCTCTGATTGAAGCATTTGTTGGCATAGTGACCCTTCTGTTGGCACTTGTTGCACGTGACCTCTGAAAGCGGATGGTGGTACGGAGCACTCGATCTTGGAGCTTGAGACGAAGTCTTGTTCTGAAAGCCAGGGTTGGGTGGGTGGGAAGATCCACTGCCACCTTTGCTCTTCTGATACGGCTGACGGAACGGAGGAGGAGGAAGCCAATACTTCTGCTGCTTGGCCACTTGAGTGGAGGAAGACGGAGTAGCATCTCGGACTCGCTTCTTGGAAGCATCACACCTTAGTTGAGCAGCCTCTTGCTTCAATGCCATGTTGTATAACTCATCGTACCTCAAGGGCACAAAGAGAACAAGAGCTAGCTGGATTTCTTCTCTGAGACCACCCCTGAACTGATATATCATGCTCTTCTCATCAGGGACGTCCTGCTTAGCAAAGCGGGCGAGCTTCTGGAACAACTAGTTGTAGTCATAGACAGACAAAGAGCCTTGCTTCAGGTTGCGGAATTCCTCACGCTTGCTTTCAACCACGCTCCAAGGAATATGGTGAGCTCTGAAATCTTGACGGAATTCATCCCAGGTAATCACACGTCCACCTCTAGAATCCTTGTACTGCTGGAACCATTCTGCAGCTTGGTCTTTGAGTTGGAAGGAAGCAAACTTGACAAAGTCCTCAGGCCTGACGTTACTGCACTCGAAATGCTTGCACAAGTCCACGAGCCAATCGTCAGCATCAGTTGCCTCAACACAATTGCTGAAAGTCTTTGGCCCGTTAGCAAGGAACTGGTTGAGTGTAGCAAAGTGATTCTGATTGTTGCCTTGGTTGCCTTGATTCGCTTGATTGCGCTCTTGAAGAATTTGCATGATCAACTGCGTGTTTGCATTAGTAGCGGCCATCACAGCTTGCCATGCCTCAGGAGGAGGGGGAGATGGTGGCCGATCAGGATTCGGAGTCGTGCGCGTTGGAGGAGCCATCCTAAAGAGGTTGACATCCATTAGCACATTGAAAGACAAATATTGAAGTTGAATCCAATGGAATGAAAATTGCAACGAATAGTCTTCATATCCGAACAAAAATGAACGAATGCATTCCACTTGAAATGGTCACATATCCATAAATTGAGAAGCCGCTAGGAATTTAGGTAGAGAAATAAATCAACAAGGTATGGATCAAGAATGAATACTCCATAAGAAATACCAATCTCAAACCAAATATCTGTGGAAGAAGAACTAGAGCTACAAGAATTCCCACCTATGAAACTCCCGAACCATTCCGGTTATGCAATCAGGTGTTGGGGATATAGGGGAAGCACAATATCTCACCCAAATCTAGCAAATCCTACATCCAGCTTTATCCATCCTTCAACACATAACCGGGGAAAACTTCGGAAACCATCTACCTCAACCTTCGAAAAGCATCCGTTATACAAGTTATGGCGATACTCTCGAACTCCCGCCCCAGTACTAGGTGGCGTCGAGGTTATCTCACCAACGAACTACATAAAAGAGATTTTCGATGTCGGCGTACTAAACTCAGGTATTCCAGAACTGCAACGATAAAATTATGACGACAACACCTCGGATCTCAACTCCCGGAAACAGGAGGCACCAAGAACAATGTTTCGTCACAAAACCATCGAAACGATTCCAAGATACCCACGTGATCCTAAATTTTTTTTAGTGAAATTTGAGAAGAGAAGAGTCAAAACTCTACATCAGGATGCCTCACCAGAGCGATGAAGGGACTGGGGAGTAAAAAGAATTCCTAAACTCTCCGATGTATAATTCCTAAATGACTCAAAACATTTTTCTAGACTCAACTCGGCTGCTAATAACGATCAAGCAATGGGGCTCCTAAGGTCGGGATGGCTCTGATTACCAACTTGTAACGCCCTCGATGCGGCTATATCTCCTACGTGTCAAGGCACAAGTTAGAGGCATAGCCGCATTGAAAGCAATGTCGCAAGTTAGGCAATCATCACAACATCCATGTAATACATAATAAGGGAATAAGTAACATAGTTGGCTTACACTCGCCACATCACACAAGGTACATAAATAGCATTACATCAACAAATCACTCATGGCCCGACTACGGTGCCAAAATAAAAGATAAACCTAACATGCGACACGGTCCCGATCACCCCGACTGGGCACCACTACTAATCATCAGGGAAAGAAACATAGTAATGGCGTGAATCCTCATCGAACTCCCACTTGACCTCTAACGCGTCATCTAGAACGGAGTCGTCTGGCCCTGCATCTGGTTTGGAAGTAAACTGTGAACCACAGGGACTCAGCAATCTCGCACCCTCGCGATCAAGACTATTTAAGCTTATAGGAAAAAGGCAAGGTAAAATATGTGGAGCTGCAGCAAGCGACTAGCATGTATGGTGGCTAACCTATTCGCAAAAGAGAGCGAGAAGAGATAGCAAAGCGCGAACGAACAACTAGAGCACAACCTGCGGCAAGCATTACTCCAACACCGTGTTCACTTCCCGGACTCCGACGAGAAGAGACCATCACGGTAACTCACACAGTTGATTCATTTTAATTAAGTTAAGGTTCAAGTTATCTACAACAGGACATTAACAAATTCCCATCTGCCCATAACCACGGGCACGGCTTTCGAAAGATCAATCCCTGCAGGGGGTCCCAACTTAGCCCATGACAAGCTCTCATGGTCAACGAAGGAATAGACCTTCTCCCGAGACATTCCGATCAGACTCGGTATCCCGGTTCTACAAGACACTTCGACAAGTTGAAACCAATCCAGCAACACCGCCTGAATGTGCCGAAAAATCCCGATAGGAGCTGCACATATCTCGTTCTCAGGGCACACTCAGATGAGACTAGCTACGAGTAAAACCAAACCTCAAGTTGCGCCGAGGTGGCCCCGCAGGCAGCTCAGGCGGACCAACACTCAGAGGAGCACTGGCCCCGGGGGGGTTTAAATTAAGATGACCCTCGGGCTCCGAAAACCCAAGGGGAAAAGAGGCTAGGTGGCAAATGGTAAAACCAAGGTTGGGCATTGCTGGAAAATCTTTATTCAAGGCGAACTATCAAGGGGTTCCCATTATAACCCAACCGCGTAAGGAACGAAAAATCCGGGAACATAACACCGGTATGACGGAAAACTAGGGCGGCAAGAGTGGAACAAAACACTAGGCGAGAGGCCGAGCCTTCCACCCTTTACCAAGTATATAGATGCATTAAGATAACATGGCAATATAATGGTATCCCAACAAGTAAATAGTGTCCCAACATGGAACGGTCTCCAATCTTCACCTGCAACTAGCAACGCTATAAGAGGGGCTGAGCAAAGCGTAACATAGCCAATCAACGGTTTGCTAGGACATGGTGGGTTAGAGGTTTGACATGGCAATTTTGGAGGCATGATAAGCAAGTGGTAGGCATCGTAGCATAGGCATAGCAAAAGAGCGAGCATCTAGCAAAGCAAAGATAGAAGTGATTTCGAGGGTATGATCATCTTGCCTGCAACATTCTCAGAGTTGACTAGATCCTCAAAAGCAAACTCAACGGGCTCCTCGTTAGCGAACTCGTCTCCCAGCTCTACCCAAACAAGACAAACAAGCAACAAGGACACAATCAACCACGTGCAAAATCAAACAACATGATGCAAAGATGGTATGCTATGCGGGATGCAATATGTGATGCATATGCAAGATTTGACAAGAGATGCCTGAACCTGGCCTCAACATGGAAATCCAAGTGTTCCACTGGAAAGATGAGATGAAATCGCTTGAAAACGATATAAAGAACGCCGAAATCGGAGTTACGGTTTGGAAATGGCAAGCAAATCAAATATGGCCACGTTCTGCGATTTACAGCAAGTAGCCAACTAAATGCAACGAGGTGAACATGCTACAGCACCCAAACGTGGCCTCAAAATGCATGGCAGGAATCCATTCATGATTCTTAACAAAATACTAGCACTGAGCTACGGCCAATTCATCCATTAACAGGTTCAAACAAGCATGGCAATAATGCATTTGGTAAACAGATTTCAGACTTCGTGACATTAACACTTGTCTGGAATTTGAGATCAGATAGCACTCTTTGGAGCAACAAAACTATATGCTATAGGACCTGAACATGGCAAAGTAAAGCATGGCATGGAGTTACTCAAAGAGCTTAACAAAAGTCCCTTAGTGACCTTGAGCCAAAAGGGATCAGAAAATACATTTGCAAGCATGTGAACATGGCAAAAACATAATCAGTTCTCAGACTTAGTGAAAACTGGAGCATGCAAAATCAGATATCAAGTAGGCATGTTTACGAGCTCGATGCACTCACTACAGAGCATGTTATGACAATCTAAGCATACACCCATCAATAATACACATTATTCAATCTAGACATGGCAATAACAATAACATGGCATGCACGGATCAACTACAACATCATCGGCAAAATCGCTAACAAGTAGACAATCTGCCCAAATTCACGAAATGACAAAAGTTGAGCTCGATTGACTCAAGCTAGGGTGCTCCGTAATTGCAAACAAAGAAATGGATAAATAGAGCAATACAAGCTTAACAAATCATCCTTACTGATCATCCTCAAAAGAGGCACGGATCACTAGGAAACAACATGAACATATGGCATAATGAGATAAACAGACCAAGGACTTAGTGGAATTGCTAAGTCCCTGAAATCAGCATTAACAACTGCACCACTTTGCAAGCTTGTGCTAGTCACCACACACATCACAAAAATACATGGATGGCACCACTGGAAAGATGGCAAAACCTATAACAAAACATATGTAGAGCTCATGGGCATAACATGCACACAATAATCATGGCAAAAATGACAAATATCTAAATGGAGCAGCAGATCTGACAATTATCTCAACTAGCAGACTTCCAACAGCATATCAGGCATCAATATGAACTCAAATGAAAATGATGCAATGAGATGAAATGATGTGCTCTCTGAGACGAACAATTTGATATGCTATGTGTCCAAAATGGAGCTACGGATGCAAAGTTACGATGGAATGAACATAGCAAAAAATATTAGGGTTTCGGGGGAAAAAGTCAACCGGCCCAATTTGGATCTGGATCTAGATCTCACCGGCGGCGAAAATGAGGTTGGCCGGGGCACTCGCCGGAGCCGAAGGAGGTGACTGGAGAAGGACGCCGGAGGAGCGGGGGCACCGGATCCGGCCGGAGTCGCGGCCGGGCGGCGCTGGCTCGGCAGGGCGGCGGCGAGGCGACATGGTGGACGGGGACCGTTGCTGGCGTGAGGCGGCGGACGGGGCTGCGACGGAGGCGGCGAGGTCCGCGGCGAAGGGCGGCGACAGCGGCCGATGGCGAACGGGCGGGACGGCGGCGACCTCGTGCGGTCTCCCGCAGGCGGCGATGGCGGAGAGGCGGGCCGCGGGGGCCGGCCTCGGGCCCGAGCGGGCCGCCGGCGGTGGGTGGTGGCCGGGCCATGTGGCACTCTCTGATTGGACACGGGAGGTGGAGGACGCGTCCGGCCGGCGGCGGACGTGTCCGGCGGCGAAGGAGCGGGTTAGGGTTTGGACTTCGCGAAAATCCGGGAGGAGACACATATTTATAGGTAGAGGAAGCTAGGAGAGTCCAAATGAGGTGCGGTTTTCGGCCATGCCATCGTGATCGAACGCTCTAGATGATGGAGAGGATTTTGGTGGGTTTTGGGCCAAATTGGAGGGGTGTTGGGCTGCAACACACACGAGGCCTTTTCGGTCCCTCGGTTAACCGTTGGAGTATCAAACGAAGTCCAAATGGTACGAAACTTGACAGGCGGTCTACCGGTAGTAAACCAAGGCCGCTTGGCAAGTCTCGGTCCAATCCGGAAATGTTTAATCCCCACACACGAAAGAATGGTAGAAATGACCACCGGAGGAGAACGGAGCGCCGGAATGCAAAACGGACAACGGGGAAAATGCTCGAATGCATGAGATGAACACGTATGCAAATGCAACGCACATGATGACATGATATGAGATGCATGACAACAACAACAACACATGGAGACAAAAACCCAAACTCGATAAAATAAAATAACTTAACGCCGGAAATGGCAAGAGTTGGATTACATATTGGATAAATCATATTCGGGGTGTTACAGTTGCCAAAACGTGTCAGCAGATTAGATTTGTGGAAATATTATTCTCTCTACGGTGTTATGTGGAACTTATTTTGCAGGGTCGGACACTATCCTGTTATTCAAACTCTTCTGCGGTGTACCCGGAGGAGTGTAGCGACCCGACCTCAGATGGTCAAGTCTCTGTGCTTTAGTGTCATCCCTAGATCGGTAATGCTGAGACACATAGTACTCGAATGATTTATAACAGAGTAGCAATCACACACTATTACATCGAATGTCTCCAAAGAGAACTTATTACAATAATATGTCTTAAGGCCATCTAATGCGATAACAACGGAAGGCTTGGAAGATAAGGTGAGTCCATCAACTCCAACGGCATAGCTAAGCTGCACGGCAACGACCTAACGAACCTTACTCCTCGTCTGAAAAGTCTGCAACATAATACGTTGCAGCCCAAAAATGGGTCAGCACATGGAATATGCTGGCAATATAAGACAGTAGAGCAGAAACAGAATAATGCTATCAGTACATGCATATATGGCTGGTGGAAAGCTGTATGGTTGTAGTTTTGCTAAAAGCCAATTTTTCCCTACAACAATGGAATAGATTTTAAGTTTACTATCATGGTGGTTGAAACATCATTGAGAAGGTATCCCCAACTCAATCCCAATTAAAGTGATTAACAACCCAACAGTATTTATTAAGCACGGTGAGATACATGTGATAACCCAAGTACTAGATACTCAAGAATTGTCCATAACCGGGGACACGGCTAACCATGATTAGATTGTACACTCTGCAGAGGTTTGCGCACTTTTCCCCACAAGACTCGATCATCTCCGTTGGATTTCTCGCACTACATGGTGTTTGAGAAACGGATGACCGAGACACAGTCTTTTAGAAATGTTAACCCTCTACTCCGGGTAGACCATACCAAACCTACAAAACCCACTATCTGCTGATCTACCTCTTCAAGATCTTCACGTAACTTACTCAACTATGCTAGAGCCCATAATAGCTTGTGGCTGCACACGAAAGTTTCTAGCATGAATCATCTCAGTTCCCTTTGAGCCTGGGTGGTGGTCCATAGGAAGATCACATGGGTACCCCGGTATTTCCAAAAAAATAGACAACACTGGGTTCCCAGGTGCCTCAATCCACCCAGTTGTTTGATTAAGTTGCCACCTTAAGTTGAACCATTAATTAATAATCTCACATCTGACATGAATTTCACTCAAACCCAAACCACGTCTACGAGCATAGCATAGCAATAAGCAATACATAGAAGTAACTCCCAAGGGTTTGAATATAACAGGGCAATAGGTTCTACCTCAGCAACTACTTCCCAACCCACAAGTTAATGACATCCTAATCATGCAATGTTTGAGGATTGGAACTAATGCATAAAAACTGGGTAATAATGGGATATGATCAAAGTGTTACTTGCCTTGCTGACGATCCGCGATACTCGCAGATATGCTCCTCGCAAGGGTCCTACAAATCTCGGGGCTAAATTTCCTTTAACTCTAAAACGTTTCACTCCTCACAAGGGCGATACTCGCAGATATGCTCTATATCCAATTTCTTAGGTTACCTCCTTGCGTTTTGAGTCTGCATAACTCTTCTGCCTGGACTGAGCAATCTTCAGTCGGTCTTGGATCAGTTTTACCTTCTCCATAGATTCTTTAGTCAAGTCTGGTCCAAACAACTGACGGTCTCCTACCTCATCCCACATCAACGGTGTTCTGCACCTGCGTCCATATAGGGCTTCAAATGGTGCCATCTTCAAACTGGCTTGGTACCTATTGCTGTATGAGAACTCTGCATACGGAAAATTGTCATCCCAACTAGATCCATAATCTAGCGCACAGGCTCTTAACATGTCCTCCAAAATTTGATTGACTCTCTCAGCCTGTCCATCTGTCTGCGGGTGAAACACTGTACTAAACTCCAATCTCGTTCCCAAAGTCTGGTGTAACTGATGCCAAAACTTTGAAGTAAACTGTGTTCCTCGATCCGATACGATGGTCCTCGGAACTCCATGCAGACATACGATCCTGGACGTATAGATCTTGGCCAACTTTGCACTTGTATAGGTGGTTTTAACTGGGATGAAGTGAGCTACTTTGGTCAAACGATCAACTACTACCCATATGGAATCATATCCTACTTTAGTCCTAGGTAATCCGGTGATAAAGTCCATGCCAAGTTTATCCCACTTCCATTCGGGTATCGGCATAGGTTGTAACAGTCCTGCTGGCTTCTAATGTTCTTGTTCGTACACGAACACGTCACGTGTACCCTCGACTCCGGGGGTGATGCACCGCAGCAAACGTCGAAGGAGACCCGACCGACAACGCGATACGCAAGACAGTCGGCGGGCGCTTTTGCAGACCCGAAACCCCGCGCACCCGGGAGGGACCCCTTCAGGGATTGCGGCGGCTATGGGCTGCCCTAGGTCGATTCGCTCGCCCCTAGAGCCTCATGGATCCGCAGCCCTCCAACATGAAGAACTAGCGAAGAACGAGAAGAAAGATACAAGGGAGAGACAAAAAGTAGATGAACACAAAAAAGTAGTAGATGTGTTTGTTCGATTGTGTGTTGTTCAATCGGCCGTCACCCCTTAGATATATAAGAGGCGGCTGGACTTCCCATGCAAGGAAAAGGCTTGGATTCACGTCCAAAACCCTTGTCAAATTCGGATTGGTTTTATCCGAACTTTCCGAAACTGTTCGGTTTAAACTGGATGCACCTTGCGTGTCTTTTTTGTGGTGTTAAACTATCTCGGATGAAAAGGAGCCCAAAAGCAATCTTGACCGTTTCGATGGGATGAACAACTTTCATGTTGAAGGTTTTTTGATCAGAGGTCATCTTGAGGGTTAAATCGGTCGCGCAAAACCGGCTATTCCCTCGCGCTACCCATCAGACATGTGTCTGGTCGGGCGTGCCACATCTCGCCTCGTGACAGGGCTGCACTCCGATTGCTCTAACTATTGCATACGAACTCGGATTTGGACAATTTTTATATCAAAAGCGATCGTTTCGACGAGACGAAGACAACCAGTGTAGATCATTTTTCCATTTAAGGTCGTCTTGGGGGCATAATCGGCCAAACTGTACTCTGAATATAAAATCTTACTACTTTGAGCATAGTTTCGGCCTTCGAGATGAAATCGGACGGTGATGACCCAAATTTTAATGATACGGAACTCTTCCATGTAGATCACTCCTCCATTTGAGGCCATCTTCAACTTCTCGTCCGATTGAATATCACAGCCTCCAACCCGTCAAGTTTTCCATCCGAGTAAGCTTTCCACACCGGCAATGTTTCTACCTGGCAAGCTTTCACACCGGAAAGGTTTCACTCCGGCAAGGTACGTACTCCGGCAAGGGTTCCTCCCTGACAAGGTTTCTCCCCCGGCAAGATTTCACACCGGCAAGCTTCCACACCGGCGATCTTTCTGTGCCGGCAAGCTTTCCACGCGGGCAAGCCTTCACACCGGCAAACTTTCACACCGGCAAGATTTTATCCCTGCAAGGTTTTCGCCCCGGCATGTTGCTTTATGATCGTGCCACTTTTGAGCGTCAACACATTCCCCCCTGTTTTTCGGTAAAGCTAGCGTGCCGAAAAATACTTGTACCAAGTTTGTGCTAAGGACGATGTTAACACCCCATTGGCCATTTATATGTTCTTAGGACGATAAGTATATATCAGCCATGTCTTGTGTGAACTTTTTGATGCAAACTTGGGTGAAACCTTCTCAGCTTCATTAACAATCCGGTTATAAAGTTCCATAGATATGTATCTCAATGTCATCCTCTGAACCATATTGTTCACCCTTTTGCTAGGATTTTGTAGACAATCAACAATAAACTTTCTCCAATCCTTACTTTCGCCTGCATAAAAATTTCATTAGTGGCCGAAGCTGTTGACATCGATTTCGGCCTTACCTATGTTGACAAGAGTAAGCATCGGCTATTGAGAGAAATGCAATACAACATGATGGACATGGTAGCCGGATGCTTGCTATGTCAACTCTCTCCAATTGTCATGTCTAAATATATGAACAATTTTAATGCAACCCAAGGTAAATTCTTCATCTAGTCATACCCCAAGATAAACTATAAGCAATTCGTCAAAACACATTGATAACCCTTGGATATTTGTTGCACTACTCATAAAGAATCACCAAAAGCCTCAATATGTATAGCACCTATAGCAAGTAAAAGAGTCAATCCGAATAACAATGCATATTCGACCTTGATTAATCGTGCACAAAAATATTCTAAGTGGCACGAGGCTTCAAAAAATAGTACCATAAAGAAATATATAAACAACACCAACACTTTGGCCATTGCTATGAATTGAACCATCAAAACATAATCTCCATAGTACTAGAGAGACAAGTCTAATATTAATATTATGCATGACATTAACCCGATGTTCAGTAACAAAATCAACTATGATTTGGCCTCTTATAGATCTCAAATATGCATAAGCCAAATCATATCCAAACAAAGTATAATCCCACCAACCAATTCTGCAGTTATGAATTGGTCTATGCAGCATATATTCAATGACATCGGTCATGATGTCTCAACTCCATTCAATCATAATATAGGCATACATATAAATTTTCATGAGCACGTACCTTGTCTCGCTCTCCAATCAAACTAAGGATGATGTTAGAATACTAGACCGGCCATTCATTGACATACTCTTAGGACGATAGATAAATATCGACCATTACCATGTAAACTTCATTCAAAGCACATATAGCCGAAATAAACAAATGAAATGACAAATCAAGTATTTTGGCCCTTTGGATCAGCAACAAACTTGTAGCTAATCAAATGTATAGTGACTTGGTAATACCCTTTAACGACGTAAGAAATTATGTTGCATCCATGGATTAAAATAAGCCCATTGAGGGTTACCAATCATACCTGATGACGAATTCCATGGCATATGCGTTAATGGCATAGTTGAAGAATATGAATAATGTGTAGACCAAAGATGTTGAAACCTTCGGCTTGATTCTTCATAGTTTTTACTCTTTTCCTTCTTCACTTTTGCCGCACTTCTTGTAATGGAGGCTTGCACATAATTCTTATTTTGAGCACTTCCTTTGGGAACCCACGCCATGTTCCTTTCTTCAAGTTCTTGTGCACTAAGTTTGTATAATTCCCTCTTTTGCCAATACGATAAGCCGAGTGGGCATCTTGGGTGTGATTCTGTTTTGACCAATGGCAATTCCTTTTTGGCCTTGTGCACTCTCAACTTTTTTTCTTCAGATTTGGCACTTTGACTCTCGATAATTGGTTGCTTCGTCTCATTGCCTTTTATAGCCAATGTCAACACTTTAATTGGCTCTTTATTATTTGAGATCAAATCTGAAGTAGCACACTTACGACCATCTCTTTTCACGCGGTAGACTTGCTTGACCACCTCTTTTTTCATCCATGGTGTCCGGACCGATTCCTTATAATTGAAACGGTCTTTAACATGTGACTGTTCAAATGTTGATCTTCTCAGAGCTGCATAATATTGGTGAGATGGTCTAAAATAAGATGGAGAATGTGCCCTTGTATCATACATGTTCCATGATGAATATGGATCTACATGTGCATAGGTAGGCATCCACGACATTGGCATTGGCAACCCAAAATAAGGTTTTGAATATGTTGCATTGAAACTCTCACTTTGCCAATACCGATCCTCATATTTGCGTCTTGGGGGTGATCTTGGTTTCTTTGCATTATTAGGCTGATAAGCATTCTTCTCTTCACTCTTCTTTTGATATTTCTCCAATAGTTCAGCGAAGGTGATTTTTGATCTTTTACACTTGCGCTTATTTCAGCCTTTGTTTTCTTTTGGTTTGCTTTCATCGATCGTTGGATTTGCTTGCTGCCCCCAGTCCTTGGCATCTCCATTGTAGCTTCGATGGAATTCTTGCCCTCAAGATTATGTTCATTATGCTCTTCGACAATTCTTTACTTGAAAGCTTGATCCCATCACCTGCAGTTTTTACCTTCTCTTCAAATGTATCGACTTGAAGCAGCCGATGCGAAAACTTTCTACCATCGGGACCAATCGGAATAGACTGGTCATCTCTTCGTGTCTCAACAAATTTCAATAATCCTTTATCAATGGCCGATTTAACTATTTGACGAAACATGTTACAATCCTCAAAATTATGCTTGGACGAATCATGCAACTTACAATACATTCGTCCCTGGACAGATGGCTCAACATGGTGATCAAGAATTCTAATATAATTATTCCTCAACAACAAATCAAAGATTTTATAACACATGTTTGAATTAAAGGTAAACCCTTTATTTCCTAGCCGATCTTGATGTGAGAACGGCTTGGGAATTAAGCAAACGAATGGTTCAAATTTTGCACCACACCATTCGGCTATGCATTGTGTTTTGCACTCTATTTCCGATGTCTTTGGGTAAGATATTATACTAGCATCGGTTTTCACAACAGAATTTAACCTTGTCTTTAAATTTCTAAAACGAAAATAGTTAGAACATACATGTCTCAATTGATACCAAGTGCAAGCCAAGTATGAAATAAGCAAAGCTACCCAAATAGATATGAACTTTAGATAAAGCAACAGGGAAAGCTTTGGCTGTAATAATAAGTCACTATCGGTCTTTATAAATGGCGTAATGGGTTGACCGATATGCTCAATAACAACTTTATTGCTAGCAGGTAAATTACCTTTCTTCATTGGTCTTTCAAAATTACTTATGAGGATTTTTCTAATAGATGCATCAACAATAAAGTCCCGACAAAATATGAAAATAGGTAAATTACTTGCTAGATAGACCTCTTCAAATATGTTGGGAGAGCACGATGGTGGTGTGACTTGATCAATATCTTGCTCCGCCTTTGGATGGCTCCCCAACGCCTCTTCATCATCTTTTTCTTGATTCCGTGCATCATTACATTGAAAATTTTAATCGGCCGAACTTTGTTCGGCTACTTGTTCTTGTCCTTGAAGTTCATCAATTTCTCTGGCACGAAACTCATAGGGCAGGAAGTAGGTTCCATTAACTTTAGAAAAATCAAGTATGGTCGGTTTGCTATGCTTGCCATGCCCTTTCTCAATAATGCTTGCCTCTTTGCATTTGATTGATTCAGAATATATACTTCTTGATTCGGCTCTTTTAACCAGAGCACTTTCATGTTCTGAATCATCTTTCTTTACATTGCTTCTACCAATTGGCAATGCTTCTTTCACTTCAGCCAATTCTGTTTCTTTTTGTTTCTGGCGGCGAGCAGCGAAATTGGCTTTAATCTTTTTCTCAATTTCAGGCCACTTCGGATATGATTGCCCCCCAATGCTTTTAGATTCTTTCGGCAATGGCACATGGGTGTTGCCGAAACTTTGCAATTGTGTAGGGGCTGTATAATATGATGTAGTATTAGGTGAAGGCATATGCATTGTTGTAAAACCATATTTTTGCTCGCCAATTTTATCAATTGGCAAAGATTCATCTTCTTGTAAAACTCTAGCTTTTATTGCAGCATAATCAGGAAACAACCCCTTTTCAAATTGTTCAAGGCAAAGAGCACTAACCCTCTTATTTTGTGCCAAGCTCTTTTTTAATGCATCCACAACCGCTTCTGGAAGGGATTGCTCCGCAACGCTATCAGATTCTTTCGGCAATGATTCGTGAGTGTTGCCAAAATTCTTGAATTGCGTAGAGTATGCATTATATGCTACAGTATTTGATGAGGACACATGTGTTCTTGTAAAATTTTCACTTATTCGGCTGTGACCATGAAGATGCGTGGCCGAATTATGAACATCTACAGTTGCATATGGTGCTGAAAAATTACTAACATGATGTGTAGCTTATGATGGTTGACAGTAACTAGCCAAATAGCTAGTAGTAGAATGGCCAATTCTCTCATCCATCGGCAAGGTTGGATCCACATATTGCAAATCAGTTGCCGATGAATAAAAAGGTGAAACACTTTCCTGTATGCTATTGGAAATTTTAACATGAGGTGTTTCAAATTGATGAACCAAACCCATCATGTTGTTCATCGGCATATGGATTTATGGGGTTGCTGATGCATGAGAGTTTGGATACATATGTTGTACGTAGCTAAAATCATAAGAATTTGAAGCATGAAAATTGTTTTGCATCGGTCCTTGCGCATAATTAGATGCATGCTTGATAAAACTAGGGCTAGCCGATATATTATGCTCATTAGGTGATCCAGCAACAACATATTAATTATTTGCATATACAAAGGGGAATTTGGTATCATATTACCTTTGTAGATTTCAGCAATTTGATGACGATCTCTTCGTATCAAGGAGAGGCCAGAGACCGTTCGAAACTTCATCCCGAGCGGAGTCGCCAAAAAGTGTGTTCGCACACGAACACGTCACATGTACCCTCGATGCTGGGGGTGATGCACCGCAGCTCACGTCGAAGGAGACCCGACCGACAACACGATACGCAAGACAGGCGGCGGGCGCTTTTGCAGACCCGAAACCCCACGCACCCGGGAGGGACCCCGTCAGGGATTGCAGCGGCTATGGGCTGCCCTAGTTCGATTCGCTCACCCCTAGAGCCTCGTGGATCCGCAGCCCTCCAGTATGAAGAACTAGCGAAGAACGAGAAGAAAGATACACGGGAGAGATAAAAAGTAGATGAACACGAAAAAGTAGTAGATGTGTTTGTTAGATTGTGTGTTGTTCAATTGGCCATCACCCCTTAGATATACAAGAGGCGGCTGGACTTCCCGTGCAAGGAAAAGGCTTGGATTCACGTCCAGAACCCTAGTCAAATTCGGATTGGTTTTATCCAAACTTTCCGAAACTGTTCGGTTTAAACTGGCTGCATCTTGCGGGTCTTTTTTGTGGTGGTAAACTATCTCGGATGAAAACGAGCCCAAAAGCAATCTTGTCCGTTTCAATGAGACGGACAACTTTCATGTTGAAGGTTTTTTGATCAGAGGTCATCTTGAGGGTTAAATCGGTCGCGCAAAACCGGCTATTCCCTCTTGCTACCCATCAGACATGTGTCTGGTGGGGCGCGCCACATCTCGCCTCGTGACAGGGCTGCACTCCGATTGCTCTAACTTTTTCATACGAACTCGGATTTGGACAATTTTTATACAAAAATCGATCGTTTTGACGAGACAAAGAAAACCCATGTAGATCATGTTTCCATTTAAGGTCGTCTTGGGGGCATAATCGGCCAAACTGTACTCTGAATATAAAATCTTAGTACTTTGAGCATAGTTTTGGCCTTCGAGATGAAATCGTACGGTGATGACCCAAACATTAATGATGTTCATATCAATAATACGAAACTCTTCCATGTAGATCACTTCTCCATTTGAGGCCATCTTCAACTTCTCGTCCGATTGACTATCACAGCCTCCAACCCGGCAAGTTTTCCATCCGAGTAAGCTTTCCACACCGGCAATGTTTCTATCCGGCAAGCTTTCACACCGGCAAGCTTTCACTCCGACAAGGTTTGTACTCCGGCAAGGGTTCCTCCCTGACAAGGTTTCTCCCCCGGCAAGATTTCACACCGGCAAGCTTCCACACCGGCGATCTTTCCGTGTCGGCAAGCTTTCCACCCCGGCAAGCCTTCACATCGGCAAACTTTCACACCGGCAAGATTTTATCCCGGCAAGGTTTTCGCCCCGGCATGCTGCTTTATGACCGTGCCACTTTTGAGCGTCAACAGTTCTGCCTTAACTCTCTGACATACATCACATACGACTACATACTCGGCAATATCCTTCTTCATACCAGTCCACCAGAAACGTTCCTTCAAATCCAAATACATCTTGGAGTTTCCGGGGTGTATCGAGTATGGTGGGTCATGGACCTCTTGAACTATTAACTTCCTGATCTCCTGGTTGTTGGGCACATAAACTCGGTCCTCAAACCATAGGGTATCGTGCTCATCCTCACGAAAACCTTTGGCCTTTCCTTTTCCCATCTTCTCCTTTATCTCGGCAATCTCTTTATCATATTTTTGAGCTTCCCGAATCTTGTCCAGCAATGTCGACTAAACCTCCATTGTGGCAACGAACCTTCTAGGTACAATCTCTAACCGAAGTTCCATGATGTCCTTTGCTAATTCCTTCGGCAGTCCTTTACTTTCAAGGATATTAGCATAACTCTTCCGACTCAATGCGTCTGCTACGACATTGGCCTTTCCTGGATGATAGTGTAGCTTCATGTCATAATCCTTTATAAGCTCCAACCATCTCCTCTGCCTAAGGTTCAACTCCTTCTGGGTGAAGATGTACTTCAAACTCTTCTGATCCGTGTACACATCACAACGGTTTCCAATAAGGTAATGTCTCCAAGTCTTCAACGCATGCACTACGGCTGCTAGTTCCAAATCATGCGTAGCATAATTCAATCATGAGGTTTTATTTGTCGTGAGGCATACGAAACAACTCTTCTGTCCTGCATAAGCACACATCCAAGTCCTAAGCAAGAGGTGTCGCAATACACTTGGAACTCCGTATGTATATCTGGCAGTACTAGCACTGGGGCTGTAGTCAAACATTTCTTCAACTCCTGAAAACTTGCTTCACAATCTTCTGTCCATTTGAACTTGGTATCCTTCTTCAACAGTTCAGTCATTGGTTCTGCAATCTTGGAAAAATTCTCACTGAATCTCCGGTAGTATCGTGTGAGTCCAAGAAAACTGCGGATCTCGCTAACTGAGGTGGGTGCCAAATATTCAGTGACTGACTGAACCTTGCTGGGGTCTACTGCTATACCTTCTCCTGATATAACATGTCCAAGGAATCCGACTTCCTTCAGCCAAAACTCGCATTTGCTAAACTTAGCATACAACTGGTGTTCCCTGAGCTTCTCGAGAACTAAACGCAAATGCTCTTTGTGCTCCTCCTAATTCTTCGAGTATACCATGATATCATCAATAAACACCACAACAAACTTGTCCAAATACTCCATGAACACCTTGTTCATCATGCTCATGAAATAGGCAGGGGTGTTAGTCTGTACAAACGACATGACCGTGTACTCGTATAATCCATATCGCGTTGTGAACGCCGTCTTTGGTATGTCCTTCTCTCATATCTTCAACTGATGATACCATGACCGTAAATCGATCTTTGAGAACACTTTAGCTCCTTCCAACTGATCAAACAGATCGTTGATCATCGGGAGTGGGTACTTGTTCTTTATCGCCACTTCATTCAAGGCTCGATAATCAACAACCATCCTTAGGGAATTATCCTTCTTCTCAACCAAAAGTACTGGGGCTCCCCAAGGTGATGAACTTCTTCAGATGTATCCTTTCTCCAATAACTCCTTGATCTGTTTCTTAATTTCTTCCAGATCATTTGCGGGCATCCGGTAGGGTCTCTTGGATATTGGTCCTGTTCCTGGTAACGGCTCTATCAAAAACTAATATCTGTGTCCGGGGGCATGCTCTGATACCATCTTGTAGCGACCCGACCTCAGATGGTCAAGTCTTGGTGCTTCAGTGTCATCCCTAGATCGGTAATGCTGACACACACAGTACTCGAAGGATTTATAATAGAGTAGCAATCACACACTATTACATCGAATGTCTCCAAAGAGAACTTATTACAATAATATGGCTTAAGTCCATCTAATGCGATAACAGCGGAAGGCTTGGAAGATAAGGTGAGTCCATCAACTCCAATGGCATAGCTGAGCTGCACGGCAACAACCTAACGAACCTTACTCCTCGTCTGAAAAGTCTGCAACATAATACATTGCAGCCCGAAAACGGGTCAGCACATGGAATATGCTGGCAATATAACACAGTAGAGCAGAAACAGAATAATGCTATCACTACATGCATATATGGCTGGTGGAAAGCTGTATGGTTGAAGTTTTGCCAAAAGCCAATTTTTCCCTACAACAATGGATTAGATTTTAATTTTACTATCATGGTGGTTGAAACATCATTGAGAAGGTATCCCCAACTCAATCCCAATTAAAGTGATTAACAACCCAACAGTATTTATTAAGCATGGTGAGATACATGTGATAACCCAAGTACTAGATACTCAAGAATTGTCCATAACCGGGGACACGGCTAACCATGATTAGATTGTACACTCTGCAGAGGTTTGCGCACTTTTCCCCACAAGACTCGATCGTCTCCGTTGGATTTCTCCCACTACATGGTGTTTGAGAAACGGATGACCGAGACATAGTCTTTTAGAAATGTTAACTCTCTACTCCGGGTAGACCATACCAAACCTACAAAACCCACTACCTGCTGATCTACCTCTTCAAGATCTTCACGTAACTTACTCAACTATGCTAGAGCCCATAATAGCTTGTGGCTGCACACGGAAGTTTCTAGCATGAATCATCTCAGTTCCCTTTGAGCCTGGGTGGTGGTCCATAGGAAGATCACACCGGTACCCTGGGATTTCCAAAAAAACAGACAACACTGGGTTCCCCAGGTGCCTCAATCCCCCCAGTTGTTTGATTAAGTTGCCACCTTAAGTTGAACCATTAATTACCAATCTCACATCTGAAATGAATTTCACTCAAACCCAAACCACGTCTACGAGCATACCATAGCAATAAGCAATACGTAGAAGTAACTCCCAAGGGTTTGAATATAACAGGGCAATAGGTTCTACCTCAGCAACTACTTCCCAACCCACAAGTTAATGACATCCTAATCATGCAATGTTTGAGGATTGGAACTAATGCATAAAAATTGGGTAATAATGGGATATGATCAAAGTGTTACTTGCCTTGCTGACGATCCGCGAATCCTAGAGACTCGTAGTAACACGCTTCGCACTTCGGGAATTCTATCGCAAGCAAACAATTACATACATAAGTAACAAGCAACGATGCACAAGAAAAACTCAAATAAGAGAGGTTGACCAGGAAGTTCAAATTAAGAACTCCGGTTCGCAAAAAGAATCAAATCAAACGGAGCAACGAAACTCAAACAGCGAAAGAAAGAAGCTTTGTTTACTAATCTGAAACTAGGTCAAATTTTACAGTAGCAAAAACTTGTTCGAGATGGTTAAACGAAAAGAGGGTTTCGAGACGAAACTCCAGGCGCTTGAATTGCCTGATTCTGTTAAACGAGCGAAAAGATAAACAGAAACTAAGATCGGATCAGAAATCGCGACCAAAAAAATTGCGGAATAAATCCGATAAAAGAAAACTCACGAAAAGACTAACGAACGAGCATTCGTTAGTTGTTTCTAACGTGCAAGGAACCGTTCGTTAAAACAAACAAACGAGCGAACGCTCGCTAAAATAATAAACCAGAGAAAAAACGATCTATTAAAAAAAACAAAAACTAGGGTTTCGAAAAAAAATAAACCGAAAGGGCGATACTCGCAGATATGCTCCTCGCAAGGGTCCTACAAATCTCGGGGCTAAATTTCCTTTAACTCTAAAACGTTTCACTCCTCGCAAGGGCGATACTCGCAGATATGCTCGATCTCCAATTTCTTAGGTTACCTCCTTTCGTTTTGAGTCTGCGTAACTCTTCTGCCTGGACTGAGCAATCTTCAGTCGGTCTCGGATCAGTTTTACCTTCTCCTTAGATTCTTTAGTCAAGTCTGGTCCAAACAACTGTCGGTCTCCTACCTCATCCCACATCAACGGTGTTCTGCACATGCGTCCATACAGGGCTTCAAATGGTGCCATCTTCAAACTGGCTTGGTAGCTATTGCTGTATGAGAACTCTGCATACGGCAAATTGTCATCCCAATTAGATCCATAATCTAGCGCACAGGCTCTCAACATGTCCCCGGAAATTTGATTGACTCTCTCAGTCTTTCCATCTGTCTGTGGGTGAAACGCTGTACTAAACTCCAATCTCGTTCCCAAAGTCTGGTGTAACTGATGCCAAAACTTGGAAGTAAACTCTGTTCCTCAATCCGATACGATGGTCCTCGGAACTCCATGCAGACATACGATCCTGGACTTATAGATCTTGGCCAACTTTGCACTTGTATAGGTGGTTTTAACTGGAATGAAGTGAGCTACTTTGGTCAAACGATTAACTACTACCCATATGGAATCATATCCTACTTTAGTCCTGGGTAATCCGGTGATAAAGTCCATGCCAAGTTTATCCCACTTCCATTCGGGTATCGGCATAGACTGTAACAGTCCTGCTAGCTTCTAATGTTCTTGTTCGCACACGAACACGTCACGTGTACCCTCGACGCCGGGGGTGATGCACCGCAGCTCACGTCGAAGGAGACCCGACCGACAACGCGATACACAAGACAGTCGGCGGGCGCTTTTGCAGACCCGAAACCCCGCGCACCCGGGAGGGACCTCGTCAGGGATTGCGGCAGCTATGGGCTGCCCTAGGTCGATTCGCTCGCCCCTAGAGCCTCGTGGATCCGCAGCCCTCCAGCATGAAGAACTAGCGAAGAACGAGAAGAAAGATACAAGGGAGAGATAAAAAGTAGATGAACACGAAAAGGTAGTAGATGTGTTCGTTCGATTGTGTGTTGTTCAATCGGCCGTCACCCCTTAGATATATAAGAGGCAGCTGGACTTCCCGTGCAAGGAAAAGGCTTGGATTCACGTCCAAAACCCTAGTCAAATTCGGATTGGTTTTATCCGAACTTTCCGGAACTGTTCGGTTTAAACTGGATGCACCTTGCGGGTCTTTTTTGTGGTGGTAAACGATCTTTGATGAAAACGAGCCCAAAAGCAATCTTCACCGTTTTGATGGGACGAACAACTTTCATGTTGAAGGTTTTTTGATCAGAGGTCATCTTGAGGGTTAAATCGGTCGCGCAAAACCGGCTATTCCCTTGCGCTACCCATCAGACATGTGTCTGGTGGGGCGCGCCACATCTCGCCTCATGACAGGGCTGCACTCCGATTGCTCTAACTATTGCATACGAACTCGGATTTGGAGAATTTTTATATCAAAAGCGATCGTTTCGACGAGGCGAAGACAACCAGTGTAGATCATTTTTCCATTTAAGGTCGTCTTGGGGGCATAATCGGCCAAACTATACTCTGGATATAAAATCTTAGTACTTTGAGCATTGTTTCGGCCTTCGAGATGAAATCGGACGGTGATGACCCAAATTTTAATGATGTTCATATCAATAATACGGTACTCTTCCATGTAGATCACTCCTCCATTAGAGGCCATCTTCAACTTCTCATCCGATTGAATATCACAGCCTCCAACCCGGCAAGTTTTCCATCCGAGTAAGCTTTCCACACCGGCAATGTTTCTACCCGGCAAGCTTTCACACCGGCAAGGTTTCACTCCGGCAAGGTATGTACTCCGGCAAGGGTTCCTCCCTGACAAGGTTTCTCCCCCGGCAAGATTTCACACCGGCAAGCTTCCACCCCGGCGATCTTTCTGTGCCGGCAAGCTTTCCACGCCGGCAAGCCTTCACATCGGCAAACTTTCACACCGGCAAGATTTTATCCCGGCAAGGTTTTCGCCCCGGCATGCTGCTTTATGATCGTGCCACTTTTGAGCGTCAACACATGCCCCCCTGTTTTTCGGTAAATCTAGCGTGCCGAAAAATACTTGTACCAAGTTTGTGCTAAGGACGATGTCAACACCCCATCGGCCATTTATATGTTCTTAGGCCTATAAGTATATATCAGCCATGTCTTGTGTGAACTTTTTGATGCAAACTTGGGTGAAACCTTCTCAGCTTCATTAACAATCAGGTTATAAAGTTCCATAGATATGTATCTCAATGCCATCCTCTGAACCATATTGTTCACCCTTTTGCTAGAATTTTGTAGACAATAAACAATAAACTTTCTCCAATCCGTACTTTCGCCTGCATAAAAATTTCATTAGTGGCCAAAGCTGTGGACATCGTTTTCAGCCTTACCTACGTTGACGAGACTAAGCATCGGCTATTGAGAGAAATTCAATACAACATGATGGACATGGTAGCCGGATGCTTGCTATGCCAACTCTCTCCAATTGTCATGTCTAAATATATGAACAATTTTAATGCAACCCAAGGTAAATTCTTCATCTAGACATACCCCAAGATAAACTATAAGCGATTCGTCAAAACACATTGATAACCCTTGGATATTTGTTGCACTACTCATAAAGAATCACCAAAAGCCTCAATATGTATAGCACCTATAGCAAGTAAAAGAGTCAATCCGAATAACAATGCATATTCGACCTTGATTAATCGTGCACAAAAATATTCTAAGTGGCACGAGGCTTCAAAAAATAGTACCATAAAGAAATATATAAACAACACCAACACTTTGGCCATTGCTATGAATTGAACCATCAAAACATAATCTCCATAGTACTAGAGAGACAAGGCTAATATTAATATTATGCATGACATTAACCCGATGTTCAGTAACAAAATCAACTATGATTTGGCCTCTTATAGATCTCAAAGATGCATAAGCCAAATCATATCCAAACAAAGTATAAGCCCACCAACCAATTCTGTAGTTATGAATTGGTCTATGCAGCATATATTCAATGACATCGGTCATGATGTCTCAACTCCATTCAATCATAATATAGGCATACCTATAAATTTTCATGAGCACGTACCTTGTCTCACTCTCCAATCAAACTAAGGACGATGTTAGAATACTACACCAGCCATGCATTAACATACTCTTAGGACGATAGATATATATTGGCCATTACCATGTAAACTTCATTCAAAGCACATATAGCCGAAATAAACAAATGAAATGACAAATCAAGTATTTTGGCCCTTTGGATCAGCAAGAAACTTGTAGCTAATCAAATGTATAGTGACTTGGTAATACCCTTTCACGACGTAAGAAATTATATTGCATCCATGGTTTAAAATAAGCCCATTGAGGGTTACCAATCATACCTGATGACGAATTCCATGGCATATGCGTTAATGGCATAGTTGAAGAATATGAATAATGTATAGACCAAAGATGTTGAAACCTTCGGCTTGATTCTTCATAGTTTTTACTCTTTTCCTTCTTCACTTTTGCCGCACTTCTTGTAATGGAGGCTTGCGCATAATTCTTATTTTGAGCATTTCCTTTGGGAACCCACGCCATGTTCCTTTCGTCAAGTTCTTGTGCACTAAGTTTGTGTAATTCCCTCTTTTTCCAATACGATAAGCCGAGTGGGCATCTCGGGTGTGATTCTGTTTTGACCAATGGCAATTCCTTTTTGGCCTTGTGCACTCTCAACTTCTTTTCTTCAGATTTGGCACATTGACTCTCGATAATTGGTTGCTTCGTCTCATTGCCTTTTGTAGCCAATGTCAACACTTTAATTGGCTCTTTATTATTTGAGATCAAATCTGAAGTAGCACACTTACGACCATCTCTTTTCACGCGGTAGACTTGCTTGACCACCTCTTTTTTCATCCATGGTGTCCGTACCGATTCCTTATAATTGAAACGGTCTTTAACATGTGACTGTTCAAATGTTGATCTTCTCGGAGCTGCATAATATTAGTGAGATGGTCTAAAATAAGATGGAGAATGTGCCCTTGTATCATACATGTCCCCTGATGAATATGGATCTACATGAGCATAGGGAGGCATCCACGACATTGGCATTGGCGGCCCAAAATAAGGTTTTGAATATGTTGCACTAAAACTCTCACTTTGCCAATACCGATCCTCATATTTGCGTCTTGGGGGTGATCTTGGTTTCTTTGCATGATTAGGCCGATAAGCATTCTTCTCTTCACTCTTCTTTTGATATTTCTCCAATAGTTCAGTGAAGGTGATTTTTGATCTTTTACACTTGCGCTTATTTTAGCCTTTGTTTTCTTTTGGTTTGCTTTCATCGATCGTTGGATTTGCTTGCTGCCCCCCAGTCCTTGGCGTCTCCATTGTAGCTTCGATGGAATTCTTGCCCTCAAGATTATGTTCATTATGCTCTTCGACAATTCTTTACTTGAAAGCTTGATCCCATCACCTACAGTTTTTACCTTCTCTTCAAATGGATCGACTTGAAGCAGCCGATGCAAAAACTTTCTACCATCGGGACCAATCGGAATAGACTGGTCATCTCTTGGTGTCTCAACAAATTTCAATCGTCCTTTATCAATGGCCGATTTAACTATTTGACGAAACATGTTACAATCCTCAAAATTATGATTGGACGAATCATGCAACTTACAATACATTCGTCCCTGGACAGACGGCTCAACATGGTGATCAAGAATTCTAATATAATTATTCCTCAACAACAAATCAAAGATTTTATCACACATGTTTGAATTAAAGGTAAACCTTTTATTTCCTAGCCGATCTTGATGTGAGAACGGCTTGGGAATTAAGCAAACGAATGGTTGAAATTTTGCACCACACCATTCGGCTATGCATTGTGTTTTGCACTCTATTTCCGATGTCTTTGGGTAAGATATTATACTAGCATCGGTTTTCTCAACAGAATTTAACCTTGTCTTTAAATTTCTAAAACGAAAATAGTTAGAAAATACATGTCTCAATTGATACCAAGTGCAAGCCAAGTATGAAATAATCAAAGCTACCCAAATAGATATGAACTTTAGATAAAGCAACAGGGAAAGCTTTGGCTGTAATAATAAGTCAAGATCGGTCTTTATAAATGGCGTAATGGGTTGACCGATATGCTCAATAACAACTTTATTGCTAGCAGGTAAATTACCCTTCTTCATTGGTCTTTCAAAATTACTTATCAGGATTTTTCTAATAGATGCATCAACAATAAAGTCCTGACAAAATATGAAAATAGGTAAATTACTTGCTAAACATACCTCTTCAAATATGTTGGGAGAGCACGATGGTGGTGTGACTTGAACAATATCTTGCTCCGCCATTGGATGGCTCCCCAACGCCTCTTCATCATCTTTTTCTTGATTCCGTGCATCATTACATTGAAAAATTTTGTCGGCCGAACTTTGTTCGGCTACTTGTTCTTGTCCTTGAAGTTCATCAATTTCTCTGGCACGAAACTCATAGGGCAGGAAGTAGGTTCCGTTAACTTTAGAAAAATCAAGTATGGTCGGTTTGCTATGCTTGCCATGCCCTTTCTCAATAATGCTTTCCTCTTTGCATTTGATTGATTCAGAATATATACTTCTTGATTCGGCTCTTTTAACCAGAGCACTTTCATGTTCTGAATCATCTTTCTTTACATTGCTTCTACCAATTGGCAATGCTTCTTTCACTTCAGCCAATTCTGTTTCTTTTTGTTTCTGGCGGCAAGCGGCGAAATTGGCTTTAATCTTTTTCTCAATTTCAGGCCACTTCAGATATGATTGCCCCCCAATGCTTTTAGATTCTTTCGGCAATGGCACATGGGTGTTGCCGAAACTTTGCAATTGTGTAGGGGTTGTATAAAGTGATGTAGTATTAGGTGAAGGCATATGCATTGTTGTAAAACAATATTTTTGCTCACCAATTTTATCAATTGGCAAAGATTCATCTTCTTGTAAAACTCTAGCTTTTATTGCAGCATAATCAGGAAACAACCCCTTTTCATATTGTTCAAGGCAAAGATCACTAACCCTATTATTTTGTGCCAAGCTCTCTTTTAATGCATCCACAACCGCTTCTGGAAGGGATTGCTCCGCAACGCTTTCAGATTCTTTCGGCAATGATTCATGAGTGTTGCCAAAATTCTTGAACTGCGTAGAGTATGCATTATATGCTACGGTATTTGATGACGGCACATGTGTTCTTGTAAAATTTTCACTTATTCGGCTGTGACCATGAAGATGCGGGGCCGAATTATGAACATCTACAGTTGCATACGGTGTTGCAAAATTACTAACATGAGGTGTAGCTCATGATGGTTGACAGTAACTGGCCGAATAGCTAGTAGTAGAATGGCCAATTCTCCCATCCATCGGCAAGGTTGGATCCACATATTGCAAATCAGTTGCCGATGAATAAAAAGGTGAAACACTTTCTTGTATGCTATTGGAAATTTTAACATGAGGTGTTTCAAATTGATTAACCAAACCCATCATGTTGTTCATCGGCATATGGATTTGTGGGGTTGCCGATGCATGAGAGTTTGGATACATATGTTGTACGCAGCTAAAATCATAAGAATTTGAAGCATGAAAATTGTTTTGCATCGGCCCTTGCGTATAATTAGATGCATGATTGATAAATCTAGGGCTAGCCGATACATTATGCTCATTAGGTGATCCAGCAACAACATATGAATTATTTGCATCTACAAAGGGGAATTCGGTATTCATATTACCTTTGTAGATTTCAGCAACTTGATGACGATCTCTTCGTATCAAGAACGGGCCAGAGACCGTTCGAAACTTCATCCCCAGCGGAGTCACCAAAAAGTGTGTTCGCACACGAACACGTCACATGTACCCTCGATGCCGGGGGTGATGCACCGCAGCTCACGTCGAAGGAGACCCGACCGACAATGCGATACGCAAGAAAGTCGGCGGGCACTTTTGCAGACCCGAAACCCCGCGCACCCGGGAGGGACCCCGTCAGGGATTGCGGCGGCTATGGGCTGCCCTAGGTCAATTCGCTCGCCCCTAGAGCCTCGTGGATCCGCAGCCCTCCAGCATGAAGAACTAGCGAAGAACGAGAAGAAAGATACAAGGGAGAGATAAAAAGTAGATGAACACGAAAAAGTAGTAGATGTGTTTGTTCGATTGTGTGTTGTTCAATCGGCCGTCACCCCTTAGATATATAAGAGGCGGCTGGACTTCCCGTGCAAGGAAAAGGCTTGGATTCATGTCCAAAACCCTAGTCTAATTCGGATTGGTTTTATCCAAACTTTCCGAAACTGTTCGGTTTAAACTGGCTGCATCTTGCGGGTCTTTTTTGTGGTGGTAAACGATCTTGGATGAAAACGAGCCCAAAAGCAATCTTGACCGTTTCAATGAGACGAACAACTTTGATGTTGAAGGTTTTTTGATCAGAGGTCATTTTGAGGGTTAAATCGGTCGCGAAAAACCGGATATTCCCTCGCGCTACCCATCAGACATGTGTCTGGTGGGGCGCGCCACATCTCGCCTCGTGACAGGGCTGCACTCCGATTGCTCTAACTTTTTCATACGAACTCGGATTTGGACATTTTTTATATAAAAAGCGATCGTTTCGACAAGACAAAGACAACCCATGTAGATCATTTTTCCATTTAAGGTCGTCTTGGGGGCATAATCGGCCACACTGTACTCTTAATATAAAATCTTAGTACTTTGAGCATAGTTTCGGCCTTCGAGATGAAATCGTACGGTGATGACCCAAACTTTAATGATGTTCATATCAATAATACGGAACTCTTCCATGTAGATCACTTCTCCATTTGAGGCCATATTCAACTTCTCGTCCGATTGACTATCACAGCCTCCAACCCGGCAAGTTTTCCATCCGAGTAAGCTTTCCACACCGGCAATGTTTCTATCCGGCAAGCTTTCACACCGGAAAGCTTTCACTCCGGCAAGGTTTGTACTTCGGCAAGGGTTCCTCCCTGACAAGGTTTGTCCCCCGGCAAGATTTCACACCAGCAAGCTTCCACACCGCTGATCTTTCTGTGCCGGCAAGCTTTCCACGCCGGCAAGCCTTCACATCGGCAAACTTTCACACCGGCAAGATTTTATCCCGGCAAGGTTTTCGCCCCGGCATGCTGCTTTATGACCGTGCCACTTTTGAGCGTCAACAGTTCTGCCTTAACTCTCTGACATACATCACATACGGCTACATACTCGGCAATATCCTTCTTCATACCAGTCCACTAGAAACTTTCCTTCAAATCCAAATACATCTTGGTGTTTCCGGGGTGTATTGAGTATGGTGGGTCATGGACCTCTTGAAGTATTAACTTCCTAATCTCCTGGTTGTTGGGCACATAAACTCGGTCCTCAAACCATAGGGTATCGTGCTCATCCTCACGAAAACCTTTGGCCTTTCCTTTTCCCATCTTCTCCTTTATCTCGGCAATCTCTTTATCATATTTCTGAGCTTCCCAAATCATGTCCAGCAATGTCGAATGAACCTCCATTATGGCAATGAAGCTTCTAGGTACAATCTCTAACCGAAGTTCCATGATGTCCTTTGCTAATTCCTCCGGCAATCCTTTACTTTCAAGGATTTTAGCATAACTCTTCCGACTCAATGCGTCTGCTACGACATTGGCCTTTCCTGGATGATAGTGTAGCTTCATGTCATAATCCTTTATAAGCTCCAACCATCTCCTCTTCCTAAGGTTCAGCTCCTTCTGGGTGAAGATGTACTTCAAACTCTTCTGATCCGTGTACACATCACAACGGTTTCCAATAAGGTAATGTCTCCATGTCTTCAACGCATGCACTACGGCTGCTAGCTCCAAATCATGCGTAGCATAATTCAATCATGAGGTTTTAGTTGTCGTGAGGCATACGAAACAACTCTTCTGTCCTGCATAAGCACACATCCAAGTCCTAAGCGAGAGGCGCCGCAATACACTTGGAACTCCGTATGTATATCTGGCAGTACTAGCACTGGGGCTGTAGTCAAACATTTCTTCAACTCCTGAAAACTTGCTTCACAATCTTCTGTCCATTTGAACTTGGTATCCTTCTTCAACAGTTCAGTCATTGGTTCTGCAATCTTGGAAAAATTCTCACTGAATCTCCGGTAGTATCGTGTGAGTCCAAGAAAACTGCGGATCTCGCTAACTGAGGTGGGTGCCAAATATTCAGTGACTGACTGAACCTTGCTAGGGTCTACTGCTATACCTTCTCCTGATATAACATGTACAAGGAATCTGACTTCCTTCAGCCAAAACTCGCATTTGCTAAACTTAGCATACAACTAGTGTTCCCTGAGCTTCTCGAGAACTAAACGCAAATGCTCTTTGTGCTCCTCCTCGTTCTTCGAGTATACCATGATATCATCAATAAACACCACAACAAACTTGTCCAAATACTCCATGAACACCTTGTTCATCATGCTCATGAAATAGGCAGGGGCGTTAGTCAGTCCAAACGACATGACCGTGTACTCGTATAATCCATATCGCATTGTGAACGCCGTCTTTGGTATGTCCTTCTCTCATATCTTCAACTGATGATACCCTGACCGTAAATCGATCTTTGAGAACACTTTAGCTCCTTCCAACTGATCAAACAGATCGTTGATCATCAGCAGTGGGTACTTGTTCTTTATCGTCACTTCATTCAAAGCTCGATAATCAACAACCATCCTGGTCATATCATCTCTGCCAAGGGCATTGCCGTGAATCCTGAGAAGGTGTCTGCAATTGTGAATTGGGAACCTCCTCAGAACGTGAAGCAACTCCGTAGCTTCCTCGGTCTCGCAAGCTATTGCCGAAGATTTGTTGAAAACTTTTCTAATATCGCGAAGCCTCTCTCAAATCTTCTTTAGAAGCATGTCAAGTACGTTTGGTCTTCGAAGTGTGACATTGCTTTCAACACTTTGAAAGAGAAATTGATCACTGCTCCAGTTCTCACTCCGCCTGATGAATCCAAACCGTACGAGGTCTTTTGTGATGCCTCTCTCCAAGGTCTTGGCATAGTATTGATGCAAGAGAAGAAAGTTGTTGCTTATACCTCTCGCCAATTGAAGCCTAATGAGAAGAACTACCCCACTCATGATCTCGAGTTGGCGATAGTTCTTCATGCTCTTTTGACTTGGAGACATCTTCTACTGGGAAGAAAAGTGGACATTTTCACTGATCACAAGAGTCTCAAGTACATCTTCACTCAGCCTAATCTCAACCTCAGACAAACCCGATGGGTCGAAATGATTCAAGAGTATAATCCGAGTATTGAATATACTCCAGGCAAGGCCAATGTGATTGCTGACGCCTTGAGCAGGAAAGCTTACTGCAACAGTCTGATTCTCAAGCCTTATCAACCTGAGCTTTGTGAAGCTTTCCGCAAACTTAACCTGCAAGTTGTTCCTCAAGGATTCCTCGCCAACCTTCAAGTCTCTCCTACCTTAGAAGACCAGATTCGCCAAGCCCAGCTTCTTGATGCTATGGTGAAAAAGGTGAAGATTGGGATTGCCAAGAGTCAGTCCAAGTACAAGTGCTACCGGCTTGATGACAAGGACACTCTCTTCTTCGAGGATCATATTGTTGTACCCAAAGGTGACCTTTGTAAAGTGATCATGAATGAGGCTCACAATTCTCTCCTCTCCATCCACCCTGGGAGCACGAAGATGTATTAGGGCCTCAAGCAAGCTTATTAGTGGACTCGAATGAAGCGCGAGATTGCTCAATTCGTGAATGAATGTGATGTCTGCAGAAGAGTGAAGGCAGAATACCAAAGGCCAGCAGGTCTCCTCCAACCTCTTGCCATTCCAGAATGGAAGTTTGACCACATTGAAATGGACTTCGTGACTGGGTTTCCAAAGTCCAAGCGTGGCAATGATGCTATATTCGTTGTCATCGACAAACTCACCAAAGTGGCTCACTTTCTGCCTATCAAAGAGTCGATCACTGCAGCTCAATTGGCGGAACTCTATACCTCTCGTATTGTCTCTCTGCACAGTATTCCACAAGTGATCTCTTCAGACCGTGGCAGCATCTTTACCTCGAAGTTTTGGGATTCTTTTCAGAAGGACATGGGCACCAACATCCGCTTCAGCATAGCTTTCCATCCTCAAACTAGCGGTCAAGTCGAGCATGTCAACCAGATTCTTGAAGATATGCTTAGGGCTTGTGTGATCTCCTTCGGCACGAAATGGGAGGATTGTCTTCCTTATGCTGAATTCTCCTACAACAACAGTTTTCAAGCATGTTCGGACAAGGCCCCATTTGAAATTCTGTATGGTAGGAAGTGTCGTACCCCTCTCAACTGGTCTGAAACCGGTGAACGTCAGCTTTTGGGTAATGACTTAATCACAGAGGCAGAAGAAATGTGCAAAGTCATTCATGATAACCTCAAAGCAGCCCAATCCCGCCAGAAGAGCTACTATGATAGTAAGCACCGTGATTTGGCTTTCGAGATCGGAGATCATGTTTACCTCCGTGTCTCTCCTATGAAAGGTACTCGTCGCTTCGGTATCAAAGGGAAGCTTGCCCCTAGATACGTGGGACCTTTCAAGATTGTCAGCAAGAGAGGCGACCTCGCCTATCAACTCGAGCTTCCTTCAAACTTTGCAAATGTTCATGACGTGTTCCATGTCTCTCAGCTTTGAAAGTGCTTCAAGACTCCTGCCCGCACCGTCAACTTCGAGGACATTGAGCTCCAAGAAGATCTCTCTTATCGTGAGCACCCAGTTGCTATTCTTGAAGAGACTGAATGCAAGACTCGCAACAAGTCAATCAAATTTCTCAAAGTCAGGTGGTCACATCATTCCGACCGTGAAGCTACCTAGGAACGCGAGGATCACCTCCGTTCTGAGTACCCGACGTTCTTTCAGTCATAGATCTCGGGACGAGATCCTTTCGTAGTGGTGGAGTGTTGTAACACCCCGGATGTAACTTTCCCAATTTGTACTCCAACTCTTGCCGTTTTCCGGCGTTAAGTTATTTTATTATCTCGGGTTCGGATCTTTGTCTCCGTGTGTTGTTATCGCTGTCATGCATCTCATATCATGTCATCATGTGCATTGCATTTGCATACGTGTTCATCTTGTGCATTCGAGCTTTTTCCCCGTTGTCCGTTTTGCATTCAAGCGTTTCGTTCTCCTCCGATGGTCATTTCTACCTTTCTTTCGTGTGTGGGGATTAAACATTTCCGGATTGGACCGAGACTTTCCAAGCGGCCTTGGTTTACTACCGGTAGACCGCCTGTCAAGTTTCGTACCATTTGGACATCGTTTGATACTCCAACGGTTAACCGAGGGACCGAAAAGGCCTCATGTGTGTTGCAGCCCAACACCCCTCCAATTTGGCCCAAAAACCCACCTAACTCTGCTCCACCATCTAGGGCGTTCGATCACGATCGCGTGGCCGAGAACCGCACCTCATTTGGACTCTCCTAGCTCCTCCTATGCCTATATAAAGACCCCTTCCCCGAAATCCGGATCCCCCTCGTCCTCAAACCCTAAATCCCAGATCCGCGCCGGCCGGACGCGTCCGCTCCGGCCGGACGCGTCCGCTCCACCGCCCGCGCCCACTCCCACGCTGCCACGTGGCCTCCCGCCGCCGCCACACCCGTCGGCCCGCCGGGCCCAAGGCCGGCCCCCTCTGTCCCGTGCCCGGGCCGCGCCTCCTCCTCTAGGGCGCCTCGCCGCGCCGATCTACCTCGCGTCCGGCGCCGCCGCGCGCGCCCGCCTTCTCGCCGCCCGGCCGCGCCGCCCCGCCGCGCAAGCTCGCCGCCGCCGCCTCCTTGTCGCTCCGGCCACTCCCCGGCCTCCTCCTCGCTGGCCCCGGCCACCACGAGCTCGCCGGTGAACAGTGCTCGCCGGATCCGACCTTGGTTTGCGTGCCAGGTCAAAGCCTAGATCCGGAGGTGTTTTTTCATCTAAGTCCCGGATATTTTCTAGCCCAAGTGCTCATGTTCGTGACCCCGTAACTATGCATCTGTAGCTCCGATTCATGCATATAGCATATCAAAATGTTCATCTCAGAGAGTACATCATTTCATTCCATTGCATCATTTTCTTTTGAGTTCATCTTGATGCCCGAAATGCTGTTAGAAGAGGGCTATTTGAGATACTTGTCAGATCTGCTACTCCGTTTAGATTTTTGTCATTTTTGCCATGATTAATGTGTGCATGATATGCCCTGATGCTCTACATGTGTTTTGTTAAGGGTTTTGTCATCTTTCCAGAGGTGCAACCCATGTATTTTTGTGATGTGTGTGGTGACTTGTGCAAGCTTGCAAAGTGGTGCACTTGCTAATTCTGTTTTCAGGGACTTAGTAATTTCACTAAGTCCTGGAGCTATTTATCTCATGATGCCATATGTTCATGTTGTTTCCTAGTGATCTGTGCTTCTTTTGAGGAGGATCGGTAAGGGTGTTTTGTTAATCTTGTAGTGCTCTATCCATCCATGTCTTTGTTTGCAATTATGGAGCACCCTAGCTTGAGTCAATCGAGCTCTACTTTTGCTACTTTGTGAATCTGGGCAGATTGTCAACTTGTTTGCAATTTTGCCGATGATGTTGTAGTTGATCCGTGCATGCTATGCTATTGTTCTTGCCATGTCCAGATTGAATTTTGTGCCTTATTAATGGATGTATGCTTGTCTTTCCATGAATTGCACCGTAGTGAGTGCATGCAATTGTATTTTCACATGCTTGCAATTGTATTTTCTGATCCCTTTTGGCTCAAGGTCACTAAGGGACTTTTGTTAGGATCTTTGAGTAGCTCCATGCCATGCTTTACTTTGCCATGTTCAAGTCCTGTAGCATGTAGTTTTGTTGCTCCAAAGAGGACTACCTGATCTGAAATTCCAGACAAGTGTTAATTTCACTAAGTCTGAGATCTGTTTGCCATATGCATTTTTGCCAGGCTTGTTTGAACCTGTTAATGGATGAATTGGCCGTATCTCAGTGCTAGACTTTTGTTAAGAATCTTGTATGCATCCCTGCCATGTATTTTGTTGTCATGTTTGGGTGCTGTAGCATGTTCATCTCATTGCATTTAGATGGCTACTTGCTGTAAATCGTAGACCGGTGTCATTTTTGAATCGCTTGCCATTTCCAAACAGTAACTCCGATTCCGGCGTTCTTTATATCGTTTCAAGCGATTTCATCTCATCTTTCCAGTGGCACACTTGGTTTTCCATGTTGAGGCTAGGTTCATGCATTTCCTGTCATATCTTGCATTTCGCATCCCGCATCGCATCCCGCATAGCATACCATCTTTGCATTGCGTTGTTTGAGTTTGCACGTGGTTGATTGTATCCTTGTTGCTTGTTTATCTTGTTTGGGTAGAGCCGGGAGACGAGTTCGCTAACGAGGAGCCTGTTGAGTTTGCTTTCAAGGATCCAGTCAACTCTGACAACTGTGCAGGCAAGATGATCATACCCTCGAAATCACTACTATCTTTGCTATGCTAGTTTGCTCGCTCTTTTGCTATGCCATTGATACGATGCCTACCACTTGATTTCAAGCCTCCCATATTGCCTTGTCAAACCTCTAACCCACCATGTCCTAGAAAACCGTTGATTGGCTATGTTACCGCTTTGCTCAGCCCCTCTTATAGCGTTGCTAGTTGCAGGTGAAGATTGGAGGCCGTTCCTTGTTGGAACATCTTTTATTTACTTGTTGGGATATCATTATATTGCTATGTTATCTTAATGCATCTATATACTTGGTAAAGGGTGGAAGGCTCGGCCTCTCGCCTATTGTTTTGTTCCACTCTTGCCGCCCTAGTTTCCGTCATATCGGTGTTATGTTCCCGGATTTTGCGTTCCTTATGCGGTTGGGTTATAGTGGGAACCCCTTGATATTTTGCCTTGATTAAAGCTTTTCCAGCAATGCCCAACCTTGGTTTTACCATTTTCCACCTAGCCTTTTCTTTCCCTTGGGTTCTGCAGACTCAAGGGTCATCTTATTTTAACCCCCCGGGCCAGTGCTCCTCTGAGTGTTGGTCCAACCGAGCGATGTCCGGGGCTACCAGGGGCAACTCTGGGCTGGCCTACCCGACGTCTGGATCATCTGAGTGTGCCCTGAGAACGAGATATGTGCAGCTCCTATCGAGATTTGTCGGCACATTCGGGTGGTGTTGCTGGTCTTGTTTTAACCTGCCGAAGTGTCTTGAAGAACCGAGATATCGAGTCTGATCGGAACATCTTGGGAGGAGGTCTATTCCTTCGTTGACCATGAGAGCTTGTCATGGGCTAAGTTGGGACTCCCCTGCAGGGATTTGAACTTTTGAAAGTCGTGCCCGCAGTTATGGGCAGATGGGAATTCGTTAATGTCTGGTTGTAGATAACTTGAAGCTTAATTAATTAAAATGAATCAACTGAGTGTGTTACCGTGATGGCCTCTTCTCGACGGAGTCCGGGAAGTGGACACGGTGTTGGAGTAATGTTTGCGCAGGTTGCTCTCTAGTTTCTCGCTCGCGCTTTGCCACCTCTTCCCGCTCTCTTTTGCACATAAGTTAGCCACCATACTTGCTAGTCGCTTGTTGCAGCTGCTCATATTTACCTTGCCATACCTATTAAGCTTAAATAGTCTTGATCGCGAGGGTGTGAGATTGCTGAGTCCCTGTGGCTCACAGATTACTATTACACCAGATGCAGGGCCTGATGATTCCGCTCCAGGAGACGTGTTTGAGCTCAAGTGGGAGTTCGACGAAGACTCTCAACATAGTCGGGCCATGAGTGTTTGGATGATGTAATGTTATTTATGTACTTGATTGACGTGGCGAGTGAAGCCAACTATGTTATCCCCCCTTTATTATTCATATTACATGGGATGTTGTGAAGTTTGCCTATCTTGCGACATATGCCTTCAATGCGATTATGCCTCTAAGTCGTGCCTCGACACCTGGGAGGTATAGTCGCATCGAGGGTGTTACAACCCGCCCCATATCGGCTTCCGCCTCTATGTCCGGTCCTGGCGCCCGACTAGTGGAAGGGTGATGAGCAACATCGCCAGACATATTTTGGCGAGCGTTTTTTCTGTTAAAGAAACACGGGCGTCAATACATTTCAAGAAAGACGACAACCATGGAGCGGGTTTCTATTATACCTTTGCGCCGGCGTCTCCGTCCTGACCGCCTTCCTTTTTGACCTGCCCGGCCTCGGTGCCTCTTGTTGGCAAGTTGCTGCGGGTTCGGCGGGGTGTCCCGAATGCCTTCCCTATAAAAACACCATATATATATATGGTAGGTGAAGTGTATAACAGGGGATCTTAGTTTTTGGAGTTGGGATTTTTTGGTTTTCTTATGTGCGATGCAGGAAGCGGTCCGGGATAGTTGGCCGTAATGGCCACCATGGCATCATCGCAGCTTAACTGATAGAACTGCCGGTCTATCAGCTCCACGAATATAATCGGATCTTCTTCAAGTCCGGAGTCGAGGGCCCGGTCAGGGTCCTCTGGTTGTGGAGAAGGGATGCTGACCTCCTTTATGGCTTTTCGCAGTTCCTGCCGCCAAGTGGCAAGGTGAATACTTACGACAAAGAATGCGGGAAAATGGGAGTAAGGAGATATAACTTACCCATCTTGGAGGATTGTACATGGAGAATCCATCCCGTGGCTTGATGCGGATGAACTCCTCTTCCTCTCCCTTGAACAATTCAGACAGAATTTTTGCTAAAGCGGCAGCATTGTCCGGACCCTTACGCCCGCAGCGGGAGGCATCATCTGCCCCGTTAAAACACCACAAGTGGTGCCCACGATATTGAAGTGGTTGCACTCCCCACATTATGCAAATCAACATAAGTTCGATTACTGTCAATCCTGATTGAGCCAGTGCTTTAATCTGGTTCATCAGGTAGAGGACTTCTCCATTGTCTTCCACCTGGGAGCTCCGTGGGCACCAACTTCGGTGTTTCTTCAGAGTAGCATTGCTGAACTCAGGAAGACCCCGCCAAACAGGGTCCGGAAGGGGAACGTCCTCCATATAAAACCATTCTGAAGGCCAGTCTTCGGACGATTTCTTCGGGGTACCGGACAGGTATCCGGTACCGTCGGTGTGCCATATTTCAGCTCCGACCACTTGATAAAGTGACCCCCTCTGTGTGCGATGGACGAGGCAAAATAGCCTTTTCCACAGCTCGAAGTGAGCCTCGCAGCCCAGGAACAACTCGCAGAGAGCAACAAAGCCGGCGATATGTAGAATGGAGGCAGGGGTGAAATTGTGTAATTGGAGGCCGTAGAACTCCAGGAGCCCGCGGAGGAATGGATGAATTGGAAATCCGAGTCCCCTTAATAAATAAGGAACAAGGCAGAACCGCTCCCCCATAGAGGGACAGGGAAAGCTCTCCGCTTGCTCTCCGCCATTGTAGGTGGCAAGCCCGGCTCGAACGGGCACCATATACGCCGGAGGGAGAAACCCCATAGTCTGCAATTCGACTATTCGACTGTGTGGGACTGAACAACTCTCCCAATCACCGGGCTTAGGGCTACGGGGGCGGGAGGAGGAGCTTCGGAGGTCGGCCATGCTGGAATGGATCTTTCCGAAACGCGCTCTGATGGATTCTCGCTGGGGGAGGATGGTATGGATCGGATCTAAGAATCCCCATCCCTTTAATAGACAATTTATTTATCTAGCTAGGGGGGCGAATGTAAAAACGCCCTGGCGCCTCGTATTCATTCGACGCGTGGGAGATAGCCCTTATTGGGCACAGAAGCCAAGAGGTCCAAACATTTATGGGACAGGACACTTCTTTACAAACATTCGAAATATGGGGAAGAACCCGCCTTCCAATGTCGAAGACAACACTGCGCGCCGGACTAATCGTTATTGAAGCCTGATTCGGGGGCTACTGAGGGAATCCTGGATTAGGGGGTATCCGGATAGCCAGATTATATCCTTTGGCCGGACTGTTGGACTATGAAGATACAAGATTGAAGACTTCGTCTCGTGTCCGGATGGAACTTTGCTTGGCGTGCAAGGCAAGCTTGGCAGTACGGATATGGATATCTCCTCCTTTGTAACCGACCTTGTGTAACTGAGGGAATCCTGGATTATGGGGTGTTCGGGTAGCCGGACTATACCTTCAGCCGGTCTCCAGGACTATGAAGATACGAGATTGAAGACTTCGTCTTGTGTCCGGATGGGACTTTCCTTGGCGTGGAAGGCAAGCTTGGCGATGCGGATATTCAAGATCTCCTACCATTGTAACCGACTCTGTGTAACCCTAACCCTATCCGGTGTCTATATAAACCTGAGGGTTCTAGTCCGTAGGACAACTTCATCATACAACAATCATACCATAGGCTAGCTTCTAGGGTTTAGCCTCCTTGATCACGTGGTAGATCTACTCTTGTACTACCCATATCATCAATATTAATCAAGCAGGAGTAGGGTTTTACCTCCATCGAGAGGGCCCGAACCTGGGTAAAAACATCGTGTCCCTTTTCTCCTGTTACCATCTGCCTAGACGCACAGTTCGGGACCCCCTACCCGAGATCCGCCGGTTTTGACACCGACATTGGTGCTTTCATTGAGAGTTCCTCCGTGTCGTCACTTTTAGGCCCGATGGCTCCTTTGATCATCAACGACGATGCAGTCCAGGGTGAGACTTTTCTCCCCGGAAAGATCTTCGTCTTCGGCGGCTTCGCACTGCGGGCCAATGCGCTTGGCCACCTAAAGCAGATCGAAAGCTACGCCCCTGGCCGTCAGGTTAGGTTTGGAAGCTTAAACTACAAGGCTGACATCCGCGGGGATTTGATATTCGACGGATTCGAGCCACAGCCAAGCGCGCCGCACCATTTTGAGAGGCATGATCTTGCTCTGCCGCCGAACAGTGCCCTGGAGGCCGCACGCGCACCGGTTCCTACCCTTAATCCGGAGCCTATTGCGCCAATCGAGGATGAGCGGCTGGACGTCACCTCAGGGGCTACGATCTCAAAGGCGATCGAGCCGAACGTCAACCCCGCGTTCTACGTGACCCGTGACTCTGAGGATCCGGATTCCTCTCCGGACTCCGAACCCCCCGCGCCCCTATCGTTCGAATCCGATTGGGCGCCGATAATGGAGTTCACCGCAGCGGACATCTTTCAGCACTCGCCCTTCGGCGACATCCTGAACCCACTAAAGTCTCTCTCTTTATCAAGAGGGGCATGGCTGGACTACGGTCAGCAAGGATGGGATGCGGACGACAAAGGAATTCAAAGCCCACCCACCACCCACTTTGTAGCCACTATCGACGATTTAACCGACATGCTTGACTTCGACTCCGAAGACATCGATGGTATGAACGACGATGCAGGAGACGAACAAGAACCAGCACCTGTAGGGCGCTGGAAGGCCACCTTGTCATATGATATAAACATGGTGGATACTCCAAAAGATGGAGATGGCGATGGAACAGCGGAGGATGACACCTCCAAGAAACAGCCAAAGCGCCGGCGTCAGCGGCGCCGCTCTAAATCCCGCCAAAGCAAAAACAGTGATTCCGGCACGGGAGATAATACTACCCTGAATAGCGCCGAAGAACACCCCCTACAGCAAGATTCGGCACAGGAAGATGGAGAAGCCAGCCCTCATGAGAGAGTGGCAGACTGAGAGGTTGAGGATGGTAACTATATGCCTCCCTCCGAAGACGAGGCAAGCCTCGACGACGACGAATTCGTCATACCATTGGACCCCGCCGAACAAGAGCATTTCAAACGCATGCTTTTAGCCACGGCAAGCAGCCTCAAGAAAAAGCAGCAGCAGCTTAGAGCTGATCAAGATTTGCTAGCTGACAGATGGACGGAAGTCCTTGCAGCCAAAGAGTATGAACTCGAATGCCCCTCCAAGAGTTACCGAAAGCACAGGCCGCTACCTCGATCAGAGGAGGAAGCACCTACATCACCAGCGCACGACATGGACAACCGGCCACCTCGCGGCCTCGACAGAGAGGCCTCTCGGCCCTCCACCTAAGCCATGTCCCGGCACCGTTCAACCAAGGCACGGGAAAATGCGCCAGACCTGCGAGACGTACTGGAGGACAAGACAAGACAAACAAGATCAATCTACGGATCGCGCAGGTGCCCCACGGCACGTGACGGTGATCTTCATTCTGGATACAACAAATCCGGTCGGGCCGAACACAACAGACATAGCTCCTTCGAGCTGCATCGTGATATAGCCCAGTATAGAGGCGCCGCACACCCATTATGCTTCACAAACGAAGTAATGGATAGTAAAATCCAAGAGGGTTTCAAACCCGTAAACATCGAATCATATGATGGAACAACAGATCCTGCGGTATGGATTGAGGATTATCTCCTACACATCCACATGGCCCACGGCGATGATCTACACGCCATCAAATACCTCCCGCTCAAACTTGAGGGACCGGCCCGGCATTGGCTTAACAGCTCGCCAGCAGACTCAATCGGTTCTTGGGAGGACCTGGAAGACGCATTCCTCGAGAACTTCCAGGGCACTTATGTGCGACCACCGGATGCCGATGACTTAAGCCACATAATTCAGCAGCCAGAGGAATCGGCCAGGCAATTCTGGACACGGTTCCTAACAAAGAAAAACCAGATAGTCGACTGTCCGGACGCAGAGGCCCTAGTAGCCTTCAAGCATAATATCCGCGACGAGTGGCTTGCCCGGCACCTGGGACAGGAAAAGCCAAAGTCCATGGTAGCCCTCACGACACTCATGACCCGCTTTTGCACGGGAGAAGACAGCTGGCTAGCTCGAAGTAACAACTTAGCAAAGAACCCTGGTAATTCGGATACCAAGGACAAAAGTGGAAAGACACGTCGGAATAAGCAAAAGCGCCGCGTTAGCAGCGACAGCAACGAAGAAACGGTGGTTAATGCCGGATTCAGAGGCTATAAATCCGGTCAGCGGAAAAAGGCATTCAAAAAGAATACTCAGGGCCCGTCCAGTTTGGACCGAATACTCGACCGCTTGTGCCAGATACATGGCACCCCCGAAAGGCCAGCCAATCACACCAACAGGGATTGTTGGGTGTTCAAGCAGGCAGGCAAGCTAAGAGCCGAAAATAAATACAAGGGGCTGCATAGCAATGATGAGGAGGAGCCCAGGCCACCGAACAACAGTGGACAGAAGGGTTTTCCCCCACAAGTGCGGACGGTAAACATGATATACACAACCCACATTCCCAAGAGGGAGCGGAAGCGTGCGCTACGGGATGTATACGCGATGGAGCCAGTCGCCCCAAAGTTCAACCCATGGTCCTCCTGCCCGATCACTTTTGATCGAAGGGACCACCCCATTAGCATCCGTCACGGCGGCTTCGCCGCATTGGTTCTCGACCCAATTATCGACGGATTTCATCTCACAAGAGTCCTCATGGACAGCGGAAGTAGCCTGAACCTACTTTACCAGGATACAGTGCGGAAAATGGGCATAGATCCCTCGAGGATTAAGCCCAGAAAAACGACCTTTAAAGGCGTTATACCAGGTGTAGAGGCCAACTGTACAGGCTCAGTAACACTTGAAGTGGTCTTCGGGTCTCCGGACAATTTTCGAAGCGAAGAGTTAATCTTCGATATAGTCCCCTTTCGCAGTGGCTATCACGCCCTGCTCGGGTGAACCACATTTGCAAAGTTCAATGCGGTACTGCACTACGCATATCTCCAGCTCAAAATGCCAGCCCTCGAGGAGTAATCACGGTCAACGGAAACACCAAACGCTCCCTCCGTAGAGAGGAGCACATGGCAGCCCTCGCAACGGAAGTACAAAGCAGCCTTCTTAGGCAATTCTCCAGTCCGACCGTTAAAAATCCAGACACTGCCAAGCGCGCCCAGGGTAACCTACAACAAGACCGCCTTGCACGTTCTGAGCAGGCGTAGCAATGCGGCCCCACCCCCAGCCCTCGTGACATAGCGAAACCAGTGCCTCACGTACATAACTATGCTCTAGAAATACCATGGGCGCAGGGGAAGGGGCACAATAATGGCAAACCCAAAATATGGCTTAAAATGTACTAGGGGCTGCCGAATTCTTTTTTTAATTTTCTCTTACTTTCAGAACTCCATACTTCAGACGACCTGTTCGGCAATTCAACTTCCGCACAAACGATACAAGATCCAGGGAAGCAGACAAGCCATGCCGCATTATGGAACTCCTAGGTGGTCTCTGTTACGAGCAGTATACCTGTTTTTGCATACAATTCCGCGGCCTGCTCCTGGCTAGGACATGTTAAATATCCCAATATCTTTTGCTTATCGCACTACTTGTATCGTTATGCTTTGATAGCAGCCTTTCTATAAACAATGCATAGCTCTATGTCTATTTTTTGCATTATCCTCCTTTCATATATATGTTTATTAAATGACATGTTGCACCCATACACCATGGTACGGCAAACACGCCAGGGGCTTCAGTACCCCTCAATATGGTGTGAGAAGCCCGTACACTTTCACATGTGCGGCACCCCGAACTTATAGCACTATATGCATCGGCTCCGAATCATGATTTGGGTCAATAGTTGGGTTTGCCCGGCTCTTATGTTTTTGTGCCTTACGTTCCGCTATATCAGCTAAGGTAGCACTAGGAGAACCACTGTGATTGTGCCCCAGTTGAGCTGGGTTAAGCACCTCAGTGGAGAAAGCTAAAACTGACTGTCATGATGAGGCGAGAGACCGGTCGCTGTTCAAGAGTTTTTTCGAGTCCCTAAAGACTTATGCCGCTTCGAGCGAGGAGCCGGCTTTGTCCGGCCAAGGCGGGGATAGCGCCCCGAACTCGGTCTTCCGAACTAGGGACTTCGCCGAAATTTAAAATTATAGAGTTCTATGGCTAAGTGAGAGTGTTCAAGCATTATAGTCCGATTGCCTGGTTCGTTGTGCTGAGCGCCTCCCTCAAAGGATCCAACTATGGGAAAAAGAGCGCTCAGGTTTATCCTGAACACCCCAGCACTAGTGGCATGGGGGCAGAAGCCGACGACTGGCCATCTCTCAATTATTTGACAAACGGCTGCACGGAAAGTAATATTTTAAATTCAACAAGCATTGCTTAGCGCATATGAACAAGTTTTCAGCGCACAGGATAAACATGAGCGAGTTCATTCAAAAATTACATCCTTGGTACACTCATCCGCCACAAGGCGGGCACCCGCAAGAACATCCTTATAGTAGTTCTCGGGCTTGCGATGCTCCTTCCCCTGTGGCGGCCCGTCCCTCACAAGCTTCTCACCGTCCAGCTTACCCCAGTGCACCTTTGCACGGGTAAGGGCCCTATGGGCACCTTCGATGCAGACGGAGTGCTTGATGACCTTGAGCCTTGGACAGGCCTCCACCAGCCGCCGCACCAGCCCGAAGTAGCTCCCAAGCAGGGCCTCTCCGGGCCACAGCCGAACTATTAAGCCCTTCATGGCCTGTTCAGCCACCTTGTGGAGCTCGACCAGCTGCTTCAGCTGGTCGCTCAAGGGCACAAGGTGTCTGGCCTCAGCGTACTGAGACCAGAACACCTTCTCCGTTGAGCTGCCCTCTTCAGCTCGGTAGAATGCGACGGCGGCGGATACGCTGTGGGGAAGATCTGCGAATGCCCCTGGAGAGCTCCGGATTTGGGTAAGTAACAAGTAGTTCACTTTTATATTTCTGCTTTGCATAAAGAATGCCTTACCCGCTGCTATCTTTTTCATCTCCTCCAACTCTTGGAGGGCCTTTTGGGCTTCGGCCTTAGCAGACTTGGCAGTCTCAAGGGCCGCCGCAAGCTCGGACGCTTGCGTATTTGACTCAAGCTCCAAACTCTCATGTTTTTTCATGAGAGCCCGAAGCTCTTGCTGCTCCTCGCCGACCTGGGCCTCAAGTTTCTCTCGCTCGGTGCGCTCCGCGGCCGCTTTCTTTTCAGCCTCGGACAACGCCTGCTTGAGGGTCGCCACCTCAGTCATGGCCCCTACAATAAGCAGTACAATCCTGTTATTTTTTGCAATCACGTCTTTTTATAGGCACTTTTTTCTATAAGGTATTTCTTACCTTCTTTCTCCTCGAGCTGCCGCTTGGCAAGGCCGAGCTCTTGCTCGGTCCGCTCGAGTCCCTGTTTCAGGGCACCCACCTCCGCAGTCAGTGCGGCAGTGGCTAGCAGCAAAGCCTACATACGCATATTGACTCTTTGTTGTTAGACTCCTGCGAAATTTAATAGATCCTCTATTCGGCTTTTCTTTCCGAACGCCAAACAGAGCATCAGGGGCTACTGTCTATGCGGTTATATTCTTACATATTTTTTACTTACCTCGAAGCCTGTTAGAAGGCTGGCGTAAGCTTCACTTAGTCCGCTCTTGGCGAACTGAACCTTCTGGATCACCGTACTCATAATAGTACGGTGGTCCTCATCGATGGAGGCAACGTCAAGCACCTCCAGCAGATTGTCCGGCACCTCCGGTTGGACGGAGGCCGCCGGCTCAGAAGTCTTGCTCCTCTTGGAAGGAGTTCGCCTACCGCGGTTTGGAACTGTTGAAGATTCCGGCGCGGTGTCCTGCACAAAGCCGGACTTGGAGCCCTGGGGGGTCTTGTCCCCTTTATTCCTGGAGTCTAAGAGGTCACCTTGCGGCTCCTCTAGGACCACCAACTCCTGCCTCGGAGCTCGTTGCGACGCCACTTCGGCGTCATCCGCAGTGCGGGGGGAGACAGCGGGCGGAACTGAGTTCACGTCCGATGAATCCAGGGAGCCGCTCGATGACTCGTTGAGTTCGCCCGGGGCGGGCTGCATAATTATGTTCGACATTAGGGAAAGTTGTGCGACAAAGGAACGTCATGAGTTACTCTGATATCCGAATACTTACAATTTCGCCGGATGCTTGGCCCTATATGGCCACTCCTCTTCGTTCTCTTCGGTGTCGAGGGAGTAGTTCGGCGGAGGGGTCCTTCTCTTCCTGGACCCTTCGGCTTCCCCCGTTGGGGCGGCCTTCCTTTTCTTTCCTCCCCCCGCTGGAGGGGGAGATTTTTCTTCTTCCTCCTCCTCGTTCTCACGGGAGGAGAGCATCTCGGACTCGTCAGATGACGAGTCCGACACCACCACATTGCGGGCACTCTTTCGAGTCCCCGTGGCCTTCTTCTTCTTGGCCTTCTTCTCTGGCACCACATAAGGCGCCGGAACCAGCAGCTTCACTAGGAGAGCAGGGGCTGTGTCTTCGGGCAAGGGAGCTGGACAGTTAATCGATCCGGACTGCGCCTGCCAAGCCTGTCAAAGGTGAGGGGGTTTAGATCCCGCATAAAGTCAAACTATGAAAAAACTTAACATCCTGTAAAAGGTGAAAATAGCTTACCTCGCTAGCGTGACGTCTTCATACATCATGTCGAAGAGCCTGTTAAGGGTTTGGTGCTACGTCGGGTCGAACTCCCATAGAGTAAAGTCCCGTTGTTGACACGGGAGGATCCGGCGGACGAGCATGACCTGGACTACATTGACAAGCTTGATCGGCTTGCTCACCAGGGACTGGATGCATGTCTGCAATCCGGTCACCTCTTTTTCGTCGCCCCACGACAGGCCCGTCTCTTTCCAGGACATAAGCCGCGTGGGGGGTCCGGATCGGAACTCGGGGGCTACGATCCATTTTGGATCGCGCGGCTTGGTGATGTAAAACCACCATGATTGCCACCCCTTCAGGGTCTCCACGAAGGAGCCCTCGAGCCATAGGACGTTGGCCATCTTGCCCGCCATGGCGCCTCCGCACTCTGCCTCCTTGCCGCGCACCACCTTGGGCTTGATGTTGAAGGTCTTGAGCCAGAGGCCGAAATGGGGGCGGATGCGGAGAAAACCCTCACACACGACGATAACCGCCGAGATGTTGAGGACGAAGTTCGGGGCCAGATCGTGGAAATCCAGGCCATAGTAGAACATGAGCCCCCGGAAAAATGGGTGGAGTGGGAAACCCAGTCCGCGGAGGAAGTGGGGAAGGAATACTACCCTCTCATGGGGCCCTGGGGTGGGGAGAAGCTGCCCTTCCTCGGGAAGCTGGTGCGCGATGTCCTTGGACAAGTATCCGGCCTTCCTTAGCTTTTTGACATGGCCCTCCGTGATGGAGGAGACCATCCACTTGCCTCCCGCTCCGGACATTGCTGGAGGAGGTTGAGGTAGGAAGTGCGGGCTTGGGCGCTGGAGCTCGAGTGCGCAAGAGATGGATAGGCAAAGGAGGAAGAAGGCGTAGGTAAAAAGGTGGATCCTTATCCCCTTATATGGGCGGATGCGGTTGTGCGTCCCCACCAGCCTAGTAAAACTCGCTTGCCTCCCAAGCGCCGTGATAAATGGCGCAGTTGGGTTACCCACGTCCATATTGATGAGAATCCCATAAAAGGGGGGACACGATCTCTGCTTTCACAAGACATGCCAAGGAAACTGCCTCGCTAAACATGCTGAGGTGGAAAAGTAAAAATGATTCGAGTAAAGGACTTGGCCGTAGTGTGATGTCACGCTGCGGAATACGTCAGCAGATTAGATTTGTGTTGATATTATTCTCTCTATGGCAATATGTGGAAACTTATTTTGCAAATCCGGACACTATCCTTGGTGTTTAAAATCTTCTTGAAGAACTTGGAGGAGGAACCCGCCCTGCAATGCCGAAGACAATCTGTGCGCTGGACTCGTCGTCATTGAAGCCTGGTTCAGGGGCTACTGAGGGAGTCCTGGATTAGGGGGTGTTCGGGTAGCCGGACTATACCTTCAGCCGGACTCCAGGAATATGAAGATACAAGATTGAAGACTTCGTCCCGTGTACGGATGGGACTTTCCTTGGCGTGGAAGGTAAGCTTGGCGATGCGGATATTCAAGATCTCCTACCATTGTAACCGACTCTGTGTATCCCTAACCCTATCCGGTGTCTATATAAACCGGAGGGTTCTAGTCCGTAGGACAACTTCATCATACAACAATCATACCATAGGCTAGCTTCTAGGGTTTAGCCTCCTTGATCTCGTGGTAGATCTACTCTTGTACAACCCATATCATCAATATTAATCAAGCAGGAGTAGGGTTTTACCTCCATCGAGAGGGCCCGAACCTGGGTAAAAACATCGTGTCCCTTGTCTCCTGTTACCATCCGCCTAGACGCACAGTTCGGGACCCCCTACCCGAGATCCGCCAGTTTTGACACCGACAGTAACCCTAGCCCCCTCCGGTGTCTATATAAACCGGAGGGTTTTAGTCCGTAGGACAACATACAATCATACCATAGGCTAGCTTCTAGGGTTTAGCCTCTCTGATCTCGTGGTAGATCAACTCTTCTAATACTCATATCATCAAGAATAAATCAAGCAGGACATAGGGTTTTACCTCCATCAAGAGGGCCCAAACCTGGGTAAAACATTGTGTTCCCTGCCTCCTGTTACCATCCGCCTTAGACACACAGTTCGGGACCACCTACCAGAGATCCGCTGGTTTTGACACCGACAATGTGGTATTCGGTAGTCCGAATAATTACAGGTCCAAAGAAATAACATTCCAAGTGGCCCCGTTCAGTAGCGGATACCACACCCTTCTAGGGCTGGAGGAATTCACGATTTTTGAAGCCATACCCCATTAAGGGTACATGAAGCTCAAAATGCCCGGACCCAATGGAATCATCACTCTAGCTAGTGATCCGGACATAGCACTCCGCGCCAAGAACAAAACAGCTGCACTGGCCCTCGAGGCATTATTCGAAGCCCTTGTGGCGGAGGAGTTAACCGCGCTGCGGTCCACAGTGGACAGGGACGACGTGATACTAGATAAAAGATCCAAGTCCACCTCCTTTAAACGAGCGGATGAAATAGTCAAATTACAAGTCCATCCAATGGACCTAACAAAAATAACATCCATCGGGGCAGAGCTAAACCCTGCCGTAGACGCCGCACTACGGGAGTTCCTATGCGAGAATTGGGACATATTCACCTGGCATCCTTCAGACATGCCAGGAATCCCACGCAGGCTAGCCGAGCATAGCCTTAACATTCTAAAAGGATTCAAGCCGGTCAAGCAGACTCTTCGGCATTTCTCCGAGCCTAAGCGACAAGCCATGGGAGAGGAGCTAGCCAAGTTACTGGAGGCTGGATTCATTAGAGAAATAAAGCATCTGGACTGGCTAGCAAACATGGTGATGGTGCCAAAGAAGGACAAATCATGGCGCCTATGTGTCGACTTCAAGGAACCTAATAAGGCATGCCCAAAGGATCCCTTCCCCCTCCCTCGCATCGACCAAATTATCGATGCTACCACAGGACACAACTCATTGTGCTTCCTCGATGCATACTCCGGTTACCACCAAATTAAGATGGCGGAGTCCGACCAAGCCGCAACGGCATTCATCAGTCCATACGGCCCCTTCTGTTTTAACACAATGCCCTTCGGGCTCAAAAATGCCGGCGCAACGTATCAGCGCATGATTCAGACATGTTTGGAAAAGCAGATTGGCAAAACAGTGGAGGCATACGTCGATGATGTGGTCGTTAAGACCAGACACATCGACTCCTTAATAGATGACTTGAGGCTCATGTTCGACAATCTCCAAACATACGACATTAAGCTCAATCCAGAAAAATGCATTTTCAGCGTACCTGCCGGAAAGCTCTTGGGCTTTATCGTCTCCAGCAGAGGAATTGAAGCAAATGCGGCTAAGATCCGGGCTCTGTCGTAGTTGGCTATCCCAACTGACCTCAGGCAAATCCAGCAGTTAACTGGATGTGTGGCGGCCTTAAGCCGCTTCATATCCCGATTAGGAGAAGAGGCACTCCCCCTTTATCACCTTCTTCGGCGCACCGAACACTTCGATTGGACGGACGCAGCCACGGCCAGATTGGAAGAAATAAAAGCCATCCTGGCCCCCAACCCAATCTTGGCCGCGCCAAATGTCGGCGAACCAATGCTATTATATATAGCGGCAACTCACCAAGTTGTAAGCGCAGTGCTCATCGTCGAACAAGAGAGGGACGAACATAAATTCCCACTTCAAAAGACGGTATATTATGTACCCACTGTCCTCACTCCATGCAAATCACAGTACCCACATTATCAAAAGATAGCATATGCGGTATTCATGGCATCCCGGAAATTACGACACTACTGTCAAGAGTGTTCAATTACGGTGGCCTCCGAAGTACCACTCAACGACATAATAAACAACCGCGATGCCACGGGCCGGATTGCCAAATGGGCTATCGAGCTCCTCCCGTTCGACATAGCATATAAACCACAGCGAGCCATTAAGTCGCAAGTACTGGCCGATTTCGTCGCCGAATGGACAGAAGCCGAACTCCCTAAAGAGTACGGCGCGTACTCCAATTGGATCATGCACTTCGACGGCTCTAAAATGTTGGCTGGGCTGGGGGCTGGCGTCGTCCTGACGTCCCCCACCGGAGATACAGTTCAATACATACTCCAATTGGATTATTTTTCTCCTGCCTGACTCGCGTAAGTACACGCTTGCCAGCATTTAGTTGTTGATCACCACGTGACGCATTCACCGCCACGGCCTCCGGATCCACTCCGGGGTCATCTGCAACATCTGTTGTTAGATTTGCATGCATGTCATATACTAGTTGGTACCTGTATTCTTTGCAATGCAAACAAGTGTTACCAGAGGGGCCCTTCTCAGACTCCTTCAACATGGTAGCAGCGGCCCCTAGCTGGGCCTTGCACTCTTCCAGCTCTTGAGACAGTCGGGAATTCTTCTCTGTAAGAACCTGCACAAATAATGATCCTTAAATCAGTTGCGTCAACTGTTTCAAGTCTCAGGGGATACTGATACATATAATCATCAGATTTTCTTACCCATATATCCCTTACATACTGGTCCATGGCTCTGGCTAGACCATTTTGAGCAGCACGGATGTACACGTCTCCTGAGTTGAAGGCATCGAATGCCTCTTGGGAGAAACAAGTGTCACAGAGTACGACACGGCGACGCATCTGATTCATGGGGCTCTCCACTTCAGAATTTGTAGTGGATAATCTGTCCGCATCCTCTGTAGGAGGAACATCCGGCGTCCGCCCCGTGTTAGCTTCCGCCTCTATGTCCGACCCTGGAGCCTGACTGGTGGAGTCGTGATCTGCAGCGTCTCCGGATATAGTCCGGCGAGCGTTTTTTCTACTAGGAAACATGGGCGTCATTATATTTTAAGAAAGACAACAACCACTAAGCAAGGTTTTGTGTCATACCTCTGCGCGGGTGTCTCCGTCCTGACCGCCTTCCTTTTTGGCCTACCTGGCTTCGGTGCCCCTTGTTGGCGAGTCGCTGCGGGTTTGGCCCGGCGTCCCGAAGGCCTTCCCTGAAAACACCATATGTGTACGGTAGGTGATGTGCGTAAAAGGGGATCCTTTTTGGAAGTTGGGACTCCGTTTTTTTCTTACATGCGATGCAGGGAGTAGTCCAGGATAGTCGGCCGTTATGGCCACCATGGCGTCATCATAGCTCAATTGATAGAATTTCATGTCTATCAGCTCCACAAATATGTCCGGATCCTCTTCGAGTCCAGGATCGAGGGCCCGGTCGGGGTCCTCCGGTTGTGGAGGTGGACTGTTAACCTCCCTTACAGCTTTTCGCAGTTCCTGCCGTGAAACGACAAGGTGAGTATTTACAACAAAGAATGCGGGAGGGTTGGGAGTAAAGAGTGAAAGGTCACCCAGCTTGGAGGGTTGTACATGGAGAATCCATCCCGTGGATTAATACGGATGAACTCCTCTTCCTCTGCCTTGAACAACTCGGACAGAATTTTTGCTAAAGCAGCAGCGGAGTCCGGTCCGTTACGCCCACACCGGGTGGCATCATCTTCCCTGTTAAAACTCCACAGGGGGTGCCCTCGATATTGAAGCGGCTGCACCCCCCGCATTATGCATATTGACATAACCTCGATTATTGTCAATCCTGATTGGGCCAGCACTTTAATCCGGTCCATCAGGTAAAGGACTTCTCCGTTGTCCCCCTCTTGGGGGCTCCGTGGGCGCCAACTTCGGCGTTTCTTCAGAGGAGCATTGTTCAACTCAGGAAGACCCCTCTGAACAAGGTCTGGAAGGGGATGTCCTCCATGTAAAACCACTCCGAAGGCCAGTCTTCGGACGTCTTCTTCGGGGTACATGACATGTATCCGGTCTCGGCGATACGCCATATTTCGGCTCCGCCCACTTGATAAAGTGACCCCTCCTATGTATGGGGCACAAGGCAGAATAGCCTCTTCCACAGCTCGAAATGAGCCTCGCAGCCTAGAAATAGCTCACAAAGGGCAACATAACCGGCGATGTGTAATATGGAACCAGGGGTGAAATTATTCAGCTGGAGGCCGTAAAACTCCAGGAGCCCGTGGAGGAACGGATGGATTGGAAATCCATGTCCCCTTTGTAAGTAAGGGGCAAGGCATACACGCTCCCCCTTGGAGGGATTGGGGAAGCACTCCGCTTGCTCCCCGCCATTATAGGTGGCGAGCCCGGCTTGGACGGGGACCATATACGCTCGTAGGAGAAATCCCTATGTCTACAACTCTACTAATTGGTTGTGCGCGACGGAACACTTCTCCCAATCACCGGGCATAGGGCTATGGGAGCGGGAGCAGGAGCTGCGATGGCCGGCCATGATGGAATGGATTTTTTCAAGCGTGCTCCGATGGATTCTCGTCGTGGGAGGATGGTGTGGATTGGATCTAAGAATCCCCATCCCTTTAATAGACGATTTATTTACGTGGCTTGGGGGCGAATGTAAAAACGCCTTCGCTCCTCGCATTCGCTCGACACGTGGAAGATAGCCCTTATTGGGCGCAGAAGCCAAGAAATGCAACATTTATGGGGAGCCGGACACTACTTCGCAAATATTCAGAATTCGGAGGAGGAACCCACCTTGCAATGCAGAAGACAATAATGCGCGCCGGACTCATTGTCATTGAAGCCTAGTTCAGGGGCTACTGAGGGAGTCCTGGATTAGGGGGTCTCCGGACAGCCGGACTATATCCTTTAGCTGGACTAATGGACTATAAAGATACAAGATTGAAGACTTCGTCCCGTGTCCGGATGGGACTTTCTTTGGCATAGAAGGCAAGCTTTGTAATACGGATATGTAGATCTCCTCCCTTGTAACTGACTCTGTGTAACCCTAACCCCCTGCGGTGTCTATATAAACCGGAGGGTTTAGTCCGTAGGACAACAGACAATCATACCATAGGCTAGCTTCTAGGGTTTAGCCTCTACGATCTCGTGGTAGATCAACTCTTGTAATACTCATATCATCAAGAACAATCAAGCAGAACGTAGGGTATTACCTCCATCAAGAGGGCCCGAACCTGGGTAAACATCGTGTCCCCTGCCTTCTGTTACCATCTGCCTTACATGCACAGTTCGGGACCCCCTACCCAAGATCCGCCAGTTTTGACACCGACACCCCTCCCTCGTATATAAAGGAGTGGAGGAGGGGGAGGGCCGGCCCTCTATACCACGTAGAGTAGGATTCCACCCTTCCAAGTAGTAGGAGTAGGAGAGAAGGAAGGGGAGTAGAGAGGGAAGGGAAGGGGGGGGGGACGGCCCCCACCCAATTCGGATTGGGCTAGGGGGCCGCGCCTCCCACATTTTCCCTTCCTCTCCTCTATTCCACTAAGGCCCAATAAGGCCCATATACTCCCCGGGTGGTTCCGGTAACCTCCCGTTACTCCGGAAAATGCCCGAACTCATCCGGAACCATTATGTTGTCCAAACTTAGGCTTCCAATACATCAATCTTTATGTCTCGACCATTTCGAGACTCCTCGTCATGTCCGTGATCATATCTGGGACTCCGAACTACCTTCGGTACATCAAAACAGATAAACTCACAATATCGATCGTCACCAAACGTTAAGCGTGCGAACCTTACGGGTTCGAGAACTATATAGACATGACCGAGACTCATCTCCGGTCAATAACCGATAGTGGAAGTAGGATTCCCATATTGGTTCCTACATATTCTATGAAGATCTTTATCGGTCAAACCGCACAACAACATACATTGTTCCCTTTATCGTCGGTATGTTACTTGCCCGAGATTTGATCGTCGGTATCTTAATACCTAGTTGAATCTCGTTACTGGCAAGTCTCTTTACTCGTTTTGTAATGCATCATCCTGCAAATAACTCATTAATCACTTTTCTTGCAAGGCTTAGAGTGATGTGCACTACCGAGAGGGCCCAGAGATACCCCTCCGATACTCGGAGTGACAAATCCTAATCTCGATCTGTGCCAACTCAACAAACACCATCGGAGACACCTGTAGAGAATCTTTATAGTCACCCAGTTATGTTGTGACTTTTGATAGCACACTAAGTGTTACTCCGGTATTCGGGAGTTGCATGATCTCATAGTCATAGGAACATGTATAAGTTATGGAGAATGCAAGAGCAACAAACTAAGCGATCATCGTGCTAAGCTAACGGATGGGTCAAGTCAACCACATCATTCTCTAATGATGTGATCCCGTTAATCAAACGATAACTCATGTCTATGGTCAGGAAACATAACCATCATTGATTCAACGAGCTAGTCAAGTAGAGGCATACTAGTGACACTCTGTTTGTCTATGTATTCACACATGTACTAAGTTTCCTGCTAATACAATTCTAGCATGAATAATAAATATTTATCATGATAGAAGGAGATATAAATAACAACTTTATTATTGCCTCTAGGGCATATTTCCTTCAGTGGCTACTACACACATGACATGTCCACACACCAATAAAGTAAACTATATATTACATGCATGATTAACTAGCATAAACAATCATCTAATCATCATCTACTTCTTGTGATGCTTGCTCTTCTTGTGGCTCGATCCGGGCTCGTCAATTAGGGTAATGAGGCACTTCCTCATGTCAACGATCCGCCTGTGCATCCCGTAGCATGTGTACACGCTCTTGGCCACGAACCTAACGTGAGCTTAATCCAGTTGCCGCATCCAGGCCCTATGCCAGGATAGGGGACTGTTCTCTGGGCATCCTGCTTAATCTTTTCGTAGTAGGGGTCGATGATGGCCGAGGCGAGTTCGACCAGGGAGTCCTTCTTCGTGCTGCACCAGACCCTATAGTGTTCACGGATTTCGACAAGGTTCTTGCAGGCAAAGCCCGTAACACTGAGCGCTTTTACATTGTCGGTGGTTTCCATCGTGGCAAACTTGTAGTCGGTGCTATTGACAAATCTGTTGAAACGGTTGCAAGGCTCTATGGCCATGCAGTAGTGGTACATGAGGACATGATGGCGCACACACAACCGGGCGACGACAGCCTTCTATTCTATGTCGGGACCACTGGCGGTGTACTGGAGGTCGATGCTGACCACCTTGTACTTGTCTCGAGCAAGCAACTGCTCAGCGCTGTTGATGTAGTCGTCCACCACGGCCGGGTCGTTGGTGTACACCACCAAGAGATCTGTCTCCCTCGTGTGCGTCTCCATTCTATGCTTGCCGAACTCCATTGGAGCGCCCCTAGACATCCCCTTTCTATGTGTCATCGTGGGTGTGCTTGTTGTGTTGTGGGGCGCGATCGAATGGTCGAAGAGACTAAGGTTATAATGGCCACGGGAATAAAAGGGGAAGCCGGAAGACCTGGAATATCTTTAGGCCCTGATGGCAGTTCTAATTTGCAGCACGTAACACCATCATGCCGCATGTAACTGCATTGCGTGGCAATGCGCATGGCACAACCTCATGCATATGGGCCCCCCGACGTGATTGTGCCCACGCCCAACCGTTGGCAGAGTGCATGCGGAGGGTTGCGAGCAGAGCGCTCCGCGGTCGCCTCAACAACAAGCAACCATATATATATATATATATTGCAGTTGAACACGCAAGGAAAAGATGTCCATGATAACCCACTAGTATAGGGGATCTGTAACGCCCGTGATGCGGCTATATCTCCCACGTGTCGGAGCACGACTTAGAGGCATAACCACATTCTAAGCAATGTCGCAAGTGAGGTAATCTTCACACAACCCATGTAATACATAAGGGAAAGAGATACATAGTTGGCTTACAATCACTACGTCACACAATACATGAATAAAACATTACATCATTCAGATACAATCAAGGTCCGACTGCGGAACCAAACTAAAAGAAGACTACCCCAAAAGCTACACAGATCGCCGATCGTCCCAACTGGGCTCCACTACTGATCAACTAAAAAACGGAACAACATAACGAAGACGGTCTTCATCGAGCTCCTCCTTGAGCTCGGTTGTGTCACCTGCACATCATCGGCACCTGCAACTGGTTTTGGAAGTAATCTGTGAGTCACGGGGACTCAACAATGTCACACCCTCGCGATCAAGACTATTTAAGATTATAGGTAGGGTAAAAGGTATGGTGGAGCTGCAGCAAGCGACTAGCATATTTGGTGGCTAACATACTCAAAAGAGAGCGAGAAGAGAAGGCAAGGCACGGTTGAACAACTATGATCAAGAAGTGATCCTAGAACAACCTATGTCAAACATAACTCCAACACCGTGTTCACTTCCCGGACTCCACCGGAAAGAGACCATCACGACAACACACGCAGTTGATGCATTTTAAATGAGATAAGTTTCAAGTTTTCTACAACCGGACATTAACAAATTCCCATCTGCCCATAACCGCGGGAACGGCTTTCGAAAGTTCAAATCCCTGCAGGAGTGTCCCAACTTAGCCCATCACAAGCTCTCACGGCCAACGAAGGATATTCCTTCTCCCAAGACAACCTGATCAGGCTCGGAATCTTGGTTACAAGACATTTCGACAATGGTAAAACAAGACCAGCAAAGCCACCCAGATGTGCCGACAAATCCCGATAGGAGATGCACATATCTCGTTCTCAGGGCACATCGGATGAGCCAGATGTCGGGTAGGCCAGCCCAGAGTTGCCCCTGGTAGCTCAGGACATCGCTCAGTTTGGACCAACGCTTAGAGAAGCACTGACCCGGGGGGGTTAAAATAAAGATGACCCTTGAGCCGGCCGACCCAAGGGAAAGAAAAGGCTAGGTGGAAAATGGTAAAACCAATGTTGGGCCTTGCTGGAGGAGTTTAATTCAAGGCGAACTATCAAGGGGTTCCCATTATAACCCAACCGTGTAAGGAACGCAAAATCAAGGAACATAACACCGGCATGACGGAAACTAGGGCGCCAAGAGTGGAACAAAACACCAGGCATAAGGCCGAGCCTTCCACCCTTTACCAAGCATATAGGTGCATTAATTAAATAAGAGATATTGTGATATCCCAACAAAATATCCATGTTCCAACAAGGAACAAACTTCAATCTTCACCTGCAACTAGAAACGTTATAAGAGGGGCTGAGCAAAGCGGTAACATAGACAAACAACAGTTTGCTAGGACAAGGTGGGTTAGAGGTTTGACATGGCAATAAGGGAGGCATGATAAAGCAAGTGGTAGGTATCGCAGCATAGTCATAGCAAAAGAGCGAGCAACTAGCAAGCAAAGATAGAAGTGATTTCGAGGGTATGGTCATCTTGCCTGAGATCCCGCAACGAAGAAGAATGAGTCCATGAAGAAGACAAGCGGACGTAGACGAACGGATCCTCACAAACGCAACGTTATCGGAACCAACCGAAGAAGCAACACCGGAAAGAAGCAAACAACATAGTAAACAACCAACACATGAACATGGCACGATGCGCAAACAAGTATGATGCATGTCCGGTTTAATGAGGCATGACATGGGAAAGTGCACAAGCAACCCTACAAATTAAGTGGAGCTCAATATGCATCGAGATGCATATTGACAAAACACCACATTCCATTATTTAGTTCGATCTTGTTATGTACCCAACAATATTAAATGTTCTTAACATGACAAGGGGTTAAGCAGAAGAAAACTACCTATCTAGGCAAGTTTAAATGAGGTCGGAACAACAAAACAACAAGTCTGGAAACTCCTGATGTGAATATTTTAAGGGTTGGTACTGTTCTGCCCTAAACCATATTTTAGAGTTGTTAAACATGCAGAGTAATGCCACCATTTTAAACTAGACATTTTCCACCCCATTTACATATAAGGTTTGTTACAAACCGAGTTACGGTGAAATAGTTATGAATTAAATCATTTTAGCAAGTTATTTAAGCAAATTTAAACAAACAGCATTTTAAGCATTTTAAACATGGATGAATATGACATATCATGAAACTAGATGAAATTCTAGTCATTTTTCATATATGATTCATTTTAATACGATGCACGGTTAAAGAGTTATTATATGCATGAAGAACAGGGGCTTTTCTGTAAAACTGTCTTTTTCTGGAAATTAGAAAAATTCGCAGCAGGGAAAAAAAAGACACCTCGGGCCGAATCTGGCCGGCCCAAAGTGCACAGGGGCTGCAGGCGGCTCACCCTACCCAAGGCCCAGTCGGGGAAGAGGCTTGGTTGGCCGGGCAGAGGAAGAAGGGGCGCTGGCTTGCGGCCCACGAGGCCGGCCACGCTGGCGCTTGAATTGGGTCAACGGGGAAGGAGGAGGCGAAGCAGAGAAGCTCGACAGAGGCGCAGGGAGGCGGAGGTCACCGTCACTGGTAGACTCCGGTGGGGCGGCGCGACGCGGCAGGAGCTCCGGCGAGGCGGTCTCGGCGGGGACCGATCGGAACTGGACTGGGGCGGCGGGATCCGGCGGCCGATGCCTTGATCTAAAGCAGAGGAGGCCATAGCCTTGGTTCTCTAGCGATGCGGTGGTGACGGGGTCCTGATCCTGCTCTGCTGCTGTGGGCACGGGGAAGAGGAGGGAGCTCGTGCTCCTGCGGGTTCAAGCAAGAAACAGAGCAGCTCCGGCGCTGCCCGAGCAGGAAAAGGCAGAGATGAAGACGGGCGGCGGTGCTCCTGCTCAAACAGCGACAGAGACCGAGAGATGAGAGGAGGGAGACCGCGGAGAAAGAAAAGGAGGGAGGAAGAAAGAGATTATCGACGAGGGTGAGGTGGCCCGCTGGTGGACTGGCTGGCCGGGATGGTCGTCGGCGGATCACCAGCACGGCGGTTGGGTCAATCCAGGAGTGAGCGGCTCCTCCTCGAGCAGACGTGCTTGAGCAGAAGAGGGAGGCGGCGCTGAGCACCAGGTGGCTAGCTCGGAAAACTAAGAGAAAGTTGGTGGCGCCGGATCTAGACGCTGTGGGAGATTTGTTGGTTTTGGATCGGGAGCAATCCCGAGGTGGAGAGGACTGGCGGCGGCGACTAGGAGGATTTGGAAGATGGGACAACTCTCCTAAAATCTTGGGTTTTCGACTGATATATATATATATAGCCTATGGATATTTGGGTAGGGGCTACCTCGTTCCTCCGATCGTAATCGAGTGGCTGAGAATAATTTGGTTAGGGGGCCCAATGAAGAAAACAGAGACGTTTTGTAGATGTTCGGGGATGATCTGGACACAACGGTAGTGACAGTCCGAGTTGGGTCCGGGACAGCTTTCAAGCGCGTGCGCGAGGAGGGCCGCGAGCTGACAAGAGAGGTTATGTTGGGCCTGGCAGTAGGTAGTGAAAAGTGTAGAGAGGCTTGGGCTGAGAGGAGAGGAAAGAAGGCAGCCCGATAACCGTTTTCGGAGACATAAAACGTCCGACGCGTGCCCGGCTATAATGCCGTTATAGTTTAATGGTTGGGCTATCAAACGAACTCCGAATGCGATGAAACTTGACAGGCGGTCTATCCACACTATAATAAGACCACACGCCAACTTTCAAACCAATCCGGGAACATTTTCCGGCCACTTATAAAATAATATTTCGGACGTGTTGTGGGCGTGTGCAAGGGTGTCTGGGCTCAAAACGGACAACGGAAAGAACGAGGAGACCAGGACAGATGCAAGGTTTTCGAAAACATGCAGATGCAATGCGGATGATGACATGATAAGATGCAACACGCAAGCAAATGACAAGACAATAACAACGAATAACTGGCAGACACCTGGCGCATCGGTCTTGGGGCGTCACAACACTCCACCACTACAAGAGGATCTCGTCCTGAGATCTAGAATGGCACCAGAGGGAAGAACGGAAGAGGAAGAGAGGAGGTATAACAAATTGCTTCTTTGACAAACGAGTGAAACCAAAGAACCTTGAAATGTTGAAAAAATTGAAAGAAAGAAAACAAGGAAGATGGGCAAAGTTGAGAGAACTCCATTAAGAAAGAGGAAAAAGAAAGAACCGATTCGGGTAGCATTTCGGTTGAAAAATGTTAAGAAACTTTATAAGATGAAATGGAACTTGAGCAGCGGGCACATACTCCGGTTAAAAAGGATAAACATGAAAAGAACATGGTCCTGACAATCCGATATGATGAGTGAAGAGAGCAACACCACAATGCCTCCGGAAGAAAAGAGTGAATGGAATGGAATGAACGAAGGAGAAAAAACAAAGGTCTTGAGAGAGCACGCTTACAACAAAAATCTTGAACGGAGTTGTTGGGTTATCAACAATGAAACGAATCAACTTGTAGTGGGCTTATGGAAAACATCCCAAAACTATGAGGTGAAATTTCGCCACTCACGGGAAAAAGAATTGATTGTTATGAACAAGGAGACGAGAAACTATTTCATCGGGAGGATAAATGAAGAACTTGGATCATTTATAAGCACCCTAAATAGCAACAATCCTTAGGGAAAGCTTTAGGTGAAACATGACACAAGATAACTCCAACGAAGAGGTTGATGGATTCAAAATAACTCATCCTTAACAACATGTGAATTGTGAAACATGAACTAAAATTGTCAAGATTGACATAACACCATCTCAAAAGATGAGGTAGAAAGAATTACACTTCGAAATGCAAGATGAAGAATACTTGAGCTCCTCTGAAAAGAATCTTGATGATCACTTCGAGAAGGAATTAAATCCTTGATGAATCATCATGTAGAGCCTCCATGAAGAACTCCGGTAAACAAAAGAATGATCAAACGAAAGGAAAGGGAAGTTGAAAACACAAGGTGAATCCTTGCAATGATTAGATGGATATTTCGCGATGAAATAATTGAGAGAACTTGGTACTCCCGGAAAAGAAAGATGAATCAAGTGAAAATGAGAAATTGATATCCTGAATAAACTCCTGTAGAAAAGAATTAAACACTTCGAAGAAGCCAAAATAAGATTTACGTTATGCGTATCCTTCACCAATTTAGATTGATGACAAGCAACGGATTAGCATACTATTTATTCTCGTAGAAAGGAATAAGATAGATATAGCGCAACTTGAGAAAATCTTCAACGACCCACTGGTAGAATTTGGGAACAATGAATGAATTGATATGATAACCAAGAAGAGATCTTGAATGAATCACCGTAAGAATTGAAAATCAATGAAGTAAAGGGGATGAATCACCGGTAAGAATTGACAATTGAACGAAGAAAAGATAAAGAAATGCCGGAAAGAATTAGAGAACGAATGAAGATACTTGAGAGAATTTAGATACATGAGAACGAAGAGATCACGAGTTGATAAGAGAAAACTTGAATGATGCACCGGTAAAGTTTGGTGAATGATAGCTGAAAGCTGGCATGGATAATTCTGAGATGACGGGCTCCAGAGAAAATTAACTGAAAAGACTCTTGAATTGCTCTGGATGGGTGAAAAGAATTCTCATAATCAAAACACTTATTTCAAGGATGGCATAAGGCTAGAACCATGAATCTTTGAGAGAACGGATAAGATATGGAGGGAAAACTAGAGGGAGGCGGCGCTGAGCACCAGTTTGCTAGCTCGGAAGACTAGAAGAATGTCAGGACCCCGACTCAATGCCACATCGATCTAGCATGTAACACCTCATATCACTTTGCGGACTCACGCACGGTATTCCCACGGGTGTTGCCTTACCTTTGCCCGGGGCCGTTTGCGCCTTTTGGCACACGTATATGACAGTGTCGCTAGCATCCATATGATAAGGAGCCCGGGCTGACATGGCTAGTCGTAAACCCAAAGTGGCACAAACTTACAGGGACAGGCATCCATGACCCAGCATCGAACGTGTCGGTCATCAGCGAGTGAACCCAGGCTGTAGCACTGGGCTAGCAGGACTCCGGTGAACCGGGCTGTAGCAGGCTAACAGGACTCCGGTATTCATCGTGTGACATTTCCCCGAAGGGACAGACACAGGAACGAAGGACACATGCCGGCCAGCCTAAGTGTTTCGGAGCAGTAGCAAGCTACCATGGCTCAGTGGAAACACTAGGAGACATTTCCCGGTAAGAGAGGCTACTAAAGATAAACAACTAGATGGTCAGATCCCACACATACCAAGCATTTCAATAACATACACACAATATGCTCGATATGTGCAATACAACATGGCATCACAAAATGACTCTACGACTCAAGTAGTTTATTCAATAGGCTCCGAGGAGCGAGATATTACAAACATGGGTCTCATGACCCAACACTCAGAGCATACAAGTCAAAGCACAAGCACAAGCGGAAGCTATCATGTCTGAGTACAGACATCTATAAATGAAAAGGGCTGAGAAGCCTGACTATCTACCAGATCCTGCCGAGGGCACAAGATCGTAGCTGAGGTAACAAGCTAAACGTCGAAGTCCACGTGGAACTACTAGTGAGACCGAAGTCTCTCTGCAAAAACATAAAATAGGCAAACGTGAGTACAAATGTACCCAGCAAGACTTACATCAGAACTAACTACATATGCATCATTATCAACAAGGGGGTGGTGGGGTTTAACTGCAGCAAGCCAGCTTTGACTCGGTGGCTATCCTAAACTACGACTGCGAGTAACTCTTTTGAGGTGGCGCACACGAGTCCACATATTCACCATATCAATACACCACTAGGGATCCGCTCCCGTCTCCCTACGAGAACGCCATCCATAGCACTCACGCTTATCTTGCGTATTTTAGAGTATCCACTTTCACTTGTCTATGAACTGATATAAGCAACCCAGAAGTCCTTTTCCGCGGACACGGCTATTCGAATAGATGATGTTAACCCTGCAGGGGTGTACTTCTTCACACACGCTCTCACCACTTACCGCCGTTTACACGACATGTACTCGGCAACCTTCAAGCGGAAGCCCAACGTGGGTGTCGGCCACAGCCTACCTAAACACTCGAGTCTCTAGTCCAGGTTTATCGCCTATTCGGGTTCCATCCATGAGGAGATCCGGCCGGAGTTTCGCTCACAGCCCCAAACGATGTGAACAGGGTTCCGTGACACCAAACGAGCGCCCGGTATACCCGGCCACGTGCCTACCGCATCACAGCCCACCCCTCCGGTCAGCGCTGCCCACGGCCTCCAGCATACTACAAACACCAGAAACTACTTGCAACTCCTGGACAGAGGACAAGGGTGATCAAGAAGCCGAGAGGGTCCATTGGTTTCGGGCCCAATGCGTGGTAGTAGTTGAATCATGGATCACAAACACAGAACTCAGTTCCTGAGGACGGCTGCAATGAGACAACCCACCATGTACTCCTACATGGCCTCTCACCGCTACCTTTACCAAATCGTGTTCACACACTTAGCTCACACACAGTAGGACATGTTCACACACCTCTGATTCATCCCCGATGAATCAGACCTGACTCAACTCTAAGCAGTAGCAGGCATGACAAACAAGCATGAATGAGTAGGCACAATAGGGCTCAAACAACTCCTACTCATGCTAGTGGGTTTCATCTATTTACTGTGGCAATGACAGGTCATGCAAAGGATAAAGGGGTTCAGCTACCGCAGCAAGTAACAAATATGTCGTTGTTGTCCTAATGCAGTAAAAGAGAGCAGGAGCGAGAGAGTGGGATTTTATCGGAATGAACAAGGGGGTTTTTGCTTGCCTGGCACTTCTGAAGATAACATTGAGTCTTCATCAGTGTCAACGATCACATCGTCGGTGTCGCGTCTATCGAGAGGGGACAAATACCGGCAACACAGAAAGGAACACAATCAATGCAATGCACAATATGATGCATGCTCATGACATGGCAATATGAATGTGTTTTGAGCTAATGCAACTAGCAACAGATTAAATGAAGTTGGTTTGAATATAAAATTCAAATTCAAACTCCATATGTGATTAAATAAATGCCCTTTATATGATTTGTGCTAAACAGCAGCTATAAGTTGTTCTAACATGCATGAAAATGGTACAGATGGATTCCTTGAATTTTTCTGATAATTTTTCATATATAAATTATTTAATTTGGAGTTACGGTTGAATTTCTATGATTTATTGAAGTTTTAGCTATTTTCTGGAAATAATAAATCATTTTTGATTTATTTTAATTCCAGAACAAATACTGCGTCAGCATGACGTATTAGTGACGTCAGCAGGTCAACGTGGCAGATTCAGGTCAAACCTGACCAGTGGGGTCCACTGGTTAGTGACCCAGTCAACTAACCAGGTTAGTTAGCCCTAACTAACTTAGTTAGCTGGGCGGGGCCCGCATGTCAGTGGCCTATCTAATTAGCTAGGTTAATTAACGCTAACTAATCTAACCCTAATCAACCAGGCGCCTAGGCCCATACGTCAGGGGGTCAAACCCCGGGTCAACTCGCCGGAGTTGACCCGCGGCTCGTCGCCGGTGGAGCCAGAGACGGCGGAGGGGGTCGGAAATCCTCCTCCGGTGACCAAAACAGCAGCAGCGATCATCTACGCGTAGCTGGCGCTCAGCCGCATCCATCTAGGCAAGCGGGAGGGGCTGAGGTCGAACGGGCTCGCCGGAATCGAGCTCGCGGCGGCGGCCCGAGCTCGGGGTTGGTGCGGGTTGGCGCTAGGGGGCACGGCAGGTCGCACGGGTGGGCGCGCTCGGCTCCTGGAAGGGTGCTGAGCACGTTGCCGTGCTCGGGAGTTGGCTACGGTGGCTCTAGCACCGTCTGCGACATCGCCGGCGGCGAGGAACTGTCGGCTCCGACAGCCGGGGTGGTTAGAAGGCACGGACGGGCACGGGGAGAGAGGGGAAATGGACAGGGGCTCACGAGGGGTCGGGGGAGAAGCTCGGTGGGCTCGGGGAAGCCTCTGCAACGGCGAATTGACGACGGCGATCTCCGGGCACCGGAGATGAAGACGACGACGCTCCGGTCGACTGCGGCCTCCTCTGGTCGCGTGCGTCGCGTGTGTAGCTCCACGGGGTCAGGGCGGAGCTCAGGGATGGATAGTGGGAGCGAGGGGGTGGCTGGCCGCGGTGTTTCTCAGCGGAGTGGCCATGGCGGCTTCGGCCATGAGAGGAAAGAGCAAGGGAGTGAGAGGGAGAGAGCAGGGAGGCAAGGGAGCGGACGAGGGGGTTCCAGGGGGGTGTCGTGGCATCTCCGGGCGTCGAGGAGGGAGGCAACCAGGCAGGAGGTGGCCAGGGGGAAGCAGGAGGTGGCCGAGGCCTCTCGGGCGCGCGCCACGCCTCGCCTCTGTTCGTCCTCCTGGCAGGGGAGGAAGAGGACAAGGGGGAGGAGGTGGGCTGGGCCGCTGCTGGCTGCACAGTGTTGGGCCAGGTAAGTGGCGCCAGGTAAGTCCTTCTGCTCTCTCTCTTTTACTTTTTTTCTATTATCTGTAGTTTGTTTTGATTTAGTTTAGCAACTAAATCATTTAAATAAATTCTGTAGATTTTTATGTGGCTTGCTAAAATATATACAAAGCCACTCACAAACTTCCGGAATTATTGGAGTCATATTTAATATATATTAAATATAAATCCAAAGCAAATAGTTATTGGATTAATTCAAATGGCCAAAATAATTATCTCTGTGACTCCAAAAATATTGGTTTAAATTTTACCTCTTACCAATATTTCCATGGAATAACAGGAACATTTTCTTGGACACATTTGAGAAGATTTAAATGTTGGTTATTTTTAGAGGTTTCCTGAGGCTTTTGAAAATTCCTCAATTCAAATTTCATTTGAATTTAAACATGATGCACACCTGAGGTCTAGCCTAGTGCATAACAGGACCAGGGATGTGACAACTCACCCCCACTAAACAAAAATCTCGTCCCAAGATTCAAGCTTAGGGTAAGGTGAAGGGGGAACGCAAACTAGCACAATCTTCACGATCCAGGTTGCACTTCATAGGAACGTTGATTCGATCACCATCATTGTCTTGAAGTCTTGCTCTGAGAAATCCTGTCAACATGACATGGAGGGAAGAAGGAGACTCTAGAAGGGTCGATCTTCTCGAAGATCGAACAACTCAGGATTAACTCACGGAATGAGACATAGAACCATCTCTCGGGTTGAGACACGAGATACACATCAAGAGGGGTGGAAAGAAACGGATGACCAAGGTTCACTAGGTAGACAACAATTCCACACCTAAGAAGGTGGTAAACGATTGTCAACGTAGCGAGGAGTTGAGTTGCCATGATACCACGATGAAACATCCTGAAGGAGGGTGATTCATAGATTATTATCTTAAGTGGCAAAAAGAATTACCTTTGATATAGAGATCATTGAGACTCTCTATATCAGCCTAAGGCAAATCACAGCAATCGATTGGAGGGGGTCGGTAGAATGGCATACTCGGACTTGGATGATGCGGATTACCTTGTTGAAGACAACGCAATGGATGATTTTTGCTTATCACCGGAAATGGAAGAGACCCATGGTAGAATGGCACATTGGCGGTGCAAGCTGGGAACAAAATGCAAATGCTGGGAATGATTCTGGTAACTAGGGAAGAACCCAACAATAGAGAGTGAATTCACTGTTTGAAAAGATCATAGCATTGCCGAGGGAACTGAGAGCAAACCCAGTTGGTGCCGATGATAACACCTAGCGCTTGTGCGTGCTCTCAAGAACTTGAGCATTTCCATAATCATCAAGATTTTACCAACATCCATGTCAAGGATGCTGACAACACAACATACTACCATGATGAATAGCGATGGACGATGCAGATGCAAAGGAGGATAGCACTTTCTCAGATTTCACCTTAGCGAGGCCAAGGAAACAAAATCTGGATGATCGACCGAGAGACATTTAGCACTCCGCTTCTAATGTTCTCCTTGATGTGCTAGCGTAACCCATTCATAGATATGGTTTGATATCTAGAACATCAAGTAAAAGGTCGGACTTCGGAACACAGAAATCCATAGGGGCAACTAGGGAGTAAATCCTACGAAATCCCTATGGGGAGGTGGCCAGCTTCTTCAATCAAGATACTACAATAATGGATCTTCCGGCTGGGTGTGTTGGCCACGACATCCACTTTACCGGTTATAGAGGGACCAATATTATAGTTCTTGGGAAATGCTCCAACCATCATATCTGCCTGAGAATCAGATCTGGTTGGTGTCAGGATATTCCAGACTCATCGAGTCTGGGAAGAAAAACGAAAGTTTGCAACACAAATCGACGAGATGACGTTGCGAGATTCTCGGGGAATGAACTACGATAGTAAGCTCCAAAACATGAGCTAGTTCTGCTACAAACATGTGAACACGTTGTCCCAGACAAGCATGACCACGTGGTAGTCTTATAATAAAACACTACCGAGTTCAGGTGGGGAACCATCAACGAGGATATCAAAATCCTTGCATAAGGCATGCTCTTAAGAAGGAACTTCTTCTCCTTGAACAAATCAATCAGTGGCTTGGTGTGCTCGGAACACATATGGAATGAAGGTTGCAAGTCTCCAGACCACAGAATACTTCGCACGTATGCATGACTGACTTGGGATGATTCCAGAGGAAGCAAAACTAACTTTCTCAAATCCACGGCGGCAACTTTCACCAAATGCACGTGTATAAGAGGAAGTCACTCCTTTCATCAAACAAATACTTCATGAGCTAGCATGAAGATAATGCTTTCAAAAGTTTCCAACACTAGCTTAATGTTCAGCAAAATTATGGAGAAGACAAGGATGTTGTCAATGGGCTCAACAACAGTTCATCTAGGTTTCCTTTTAAAAGGAATTCCATAGTTAAGTGAACACGGTGATAGCATTGGTCAGACCAAAGATGTAATGGTGTATGCTCGAGGGATCAACCACGAATAAGACAACATTACGAGCATCGTTGGTACTGATTTGACTTGACGATGGCCCACACTCAAATCAAAGGTTTGGGTAAGATAATAGATCCAACAATTTTTTCACAAGGACCAATTGATGAAGATATCATCTTTCTTCAGCACACACACACACACAAAAAGATATCCCTTAACATGAACTAAGTCGGACAAGCTTTTATCTTCCAACTCTCCAAGTTGTTGTTTAGCTTATCCAACTAGCTCAGGGTATCCAACACGGATTCTTGGAGAAGGGGTGGTTTACAGGAATAAACCAACTTGATCACGAACTCAACATAGCGGTCAGGTGACAACCTGGTAATACTTCTGAGAAGATATTCAGAAAATCACGAACCACCGGTATGTTACTAAGCTCGAGAACAATCTTGCTTTTCAGGGCAAGACGATATGATCAATAGAGCAAGGATTTGAAATAATCCTAACTCATCGATCGAGGAGTGAACCAGGAGAATGGACTAGGTAGCATGATCAACCTTAGAATGATGATTCAAAACCAACACGCTAAGAATGAAATTATTGTCCTTTAACTACTCAGCAACAAGGTTGCTAGGAGTATTGATTTCACACGCCATGATTCATTTGTCGGCATTCCGGTTACAATAACACAGGAACCGAGGAATGAACAATGATGGCAAGAAGTATCACTGTACCAAGAGTACATAGGATGGTGTGCAATTCTTATAAAATCTCGATATAAAATATGTAATACTCCAAGGTAGAACAGAGCAAAAGCTGGGTTAGCAATTTGATCTGCAGAGCACAACTTCTTTGACCCAATCCTGGATATGGAAGAGGTACTGGAGTTTGTTTCTCCAAGTCATTCAGGACAGAATGCTTGACGGACCACAAGGGTAATAGGCATCGATAAACGAATGCATGCATACTCTTGACTATCAATTGATAGACGAAGGTCAGTAGACAACTAAAGAGGGACAACTCAAAGGAACATATAACTTTCTGAGTTGTGGATACATGGGTTGGTATGCCGAACAAAGTTCAACATAATTCTTTCGGATAACCCATGCAGAAAGGTTGAGCTGGCAGAGCCACAATATATAAATGGAGAACTCCTCAAGAATAATCTTGTTGTGATATTTCAGTTCAACGAGGAACTTCTGCCATAAGTAGTTCATGGTATTTGGAAGAAGAAGATACCACGGACTTCAAGGACTATCGCAAAGGTTACTAATATCCTAAAGGAACTAGCAACACTATCAACACGAGGTAAGTAGGGTGAATCTCGGGTTCAAAACCCAAGGAATAGAATACCTACTAACTAAATGGCATCACGGGATGCTTTCGATAATGACGGCTAGAGTCATCACACTGGAACATAAATCATGGCTAGGCTACTAGATGATCCCCTAAGACACCTAGGGTCATAATAGTATCTCCAACATATATGTCAAGGTAACGGAGTACCTCAACTCATTGATTAGTGTGGTTAATCTGGCCCATGGGAACATTGAAACGGGAAGAAAGGATTTGCAATTGCATCAGACTACTTAGAAACCTGGGATGACTCGGACAGCATAACGGCTGTAAATGCTCAGAAAAGATTTGAGACATTCACAAAAATGGTGGCATAACCACTCGGAAGCACAATATCAAGGTCTCGAGATCAATAACTAACATACATAAGTAGTAGGAACTGAAACGAGGCTTAAGTCCAACAATCTATAAGTCTACGGATTAGTAACACGTGATCCTGATAGAAAGAAGAGATAGCCTAGTTCTTAATCCCCGTAGAAGAGAAGATGATGACTCAGATCAGAAGGCCATGAGGTATAAGGAGTAAAAGAGCCTTACGTTCCATCCCACGATCAATTCCCCTACATATAACTAAAGAATTTCTAGACTCAACTTCGACCAGTTTGGCTTGGTAATCCTACAGGCAGTCAAGCTCTGATACCAACGCTGTCAGGACCCCGACTCAATGCCACATCGATCTAGCATGTAACACCTCATATCACTTTGCGGCCTCACGCACGGTATTCCCACGGGTGTTGCCTTACCTTTGCCCGGGACCGTTTGCGCCTTTTGGCACACGTATATGACAGTGTCGCTAGCATCCATATGATAAGGAGCCCGGGCTGACATGGCTAGTCGTAAACCCAAAGTGGCACAAACTTACAGGGACAGGCATCCATGACCCAGCATCGAACGTGTCGGTCATCAGCGAGTGAACCCAGGCTGTAGCACTGGGCTAGCAGGACTCCGGTGAACCGGGCTGTAGCAGGCTAACAGGACTCCGGTATTCATCGCGTGACATTTCCCCGAAGGGACAGACACAGGAACGAAGAAGGACACATGCCGGCCAGCCTAAGTGTTCCCGAGCAGTAGCAAGCTACCATGGCTCAGTGGAAACACTAGGAGACATTTCCCGGTAAGAGAGGCTACTAAAGATAAACAACTAGATGGTCAGATCCCACACATACCAAGCATTTCAATAACATACACACAATATGCTCGATATGTGCAATACAACATGGCATCACAAAATGACTCTACGACTCAAGTAGTTTATTCAATAGGCTCCGAGGAGCGAGATATTACAAACATGGGTCTCATGACCCAACACTCGGAGCATACAAGTCAAAGCACAAGCACAAGCGGAAGCTATCATGTCTGAGTACAGACATCTATAAATGAAAAGGGCTGAGAAGCCTGACTATCTACCAGATCCTGCCGAGGGCACAAGATCGTAGCTGAGGTAACAAGCTAAACGTCGAAGTCCACGTGGAACTACTAGTGAGACCGAAGTCTCTCTGCAAAAACATAAAATAGGCAAACGTGAGTACAAATGTACCCAGCAAGACTTACATCAGAACTAACTACATATGCATCATTATCAACAAGGGGGTGGTGGGGTTTAACTGCAGCAAGCCAGCTTTGACTCGGTGGCTATCCTAAACTACGACTGCGAGTAACTCTTTTGAGGTGGCGCACACGAGTCCACATATTCACCATATCAATACACCACTAGGGATCCGCTCCTGTCTCCTGACGAGAACGCCATCCATAGCACTCACGCTTATCTTGCGTATTTTAGAGTATCCACTTTCACTTGTCTATGAACTGATATAAGCAACCCAGAAGTCCTTTTCCGCGGACACGGCTATTCGAATAGATGATGTTAACCCTGCAGGGGTGTACTTCTTCACACACGCTCTCACCACTTACCGCCGTTTACACGACATGTACTCGGCAACCTTCAAGCGGAAGCCCAACGTGGGTGTCGGCCACAGCCTACCTAAACACTTGAGTCTCTAGTCCAGGTTTATCGCCTATTCGGGTTCCATCCATGAGGAGATCCGGCCGGAGTTTCGCTCACAGCCCCAAACGATGTGAACAGGGTTCCGTGACACCAAACGGGCGCCCGGTATACCCGGCCACGTGCCTACCGCATCACAGCCCACCCCTCCGGTCAGCGCTGCCCACGGCCTCCAGCATACTACAAACACCAGAAACTACTTGCAACTCCTGGACAGAGGACAAGGGTGATCAAGAAGCCGAGAGGGTCCATTGGTTTCGGGCCCAATGCGTGGTAGTAGCTGAATCATGGATCACAAACACAGAACTCAGTTCCTGAGGATGGCTGCAATGAGACAACCCACCATGTACTCCTACATGGCCTCTCACCGCTACCTTTACCAAATCGTGTTCACACACTTAGCTCACACACAGTAGGACATGTTCACACACCTCTGATTCATCCCCGATGAATCAGACCTGACTCAACTCTAAGCAGTAGCAGGCATGACAAACAAGCATGAATGAGTAGGCACAACAGGGCTCAAACAACTCCTACTCATGCTAGTGGGTTTCATCTATTTACTGTGGCAATGACAGGTCATGCAAAGGATAATGGGGTTCAGCTACCGCAGCAAGTAACAAATATGTCGTTGTTGTCCTAATGCAGTAAAAGAGAGCAGGAGCGAGAGAGTGGGATTTTATCGGAATGAACAAGGGGGTTTTTGCTTGCCTGGCACTTCTGAAGATAACATTGAGTCTTCATCAGTGTCAACGATCACATCGTCGGTATCGCGTCTATCGAGAGGGGACAAATACCGGCAACACAGAAAGGAACACAATCAATGCAATGCACAATATGATGCATGCTCATGACATCGCAATATGAATGTGTTTTGAGCTAATGCAACTAGCAACAGATTAAATGAAGTTGGTTTGAATATAAAATTCAAATTCAAACTCCATATGTGATTAAATAAATGCCCTTTATATGATTTGTGCTAAACAGCAGCTATAAGTTGTTCTAACATGCATGAAAATGGTACAGATGGATTCCTTGAATTTTTCTGATAATTTTTCATATATAAATTATTTAATTTGGAGTTACGGTTGAATTTCTATGATTTATTGAAGTTTTAGCTATTTTCTGGAAATAATAAATCATTTTTGATTTATTTTAATTCCAGAACAAATACTGCGTCAGCATGACGTATTAGTGACGTCAGCAGGTCAACGTGGCAGATTCAGGTCAAACCTGACCAGTGGGGTCCACTGGTCAGTGACCCAGTCAACTAACCAGGTTAGTTAGCCCTAACTAACTTAGTTAGCCGGGCGGGGCCCGCATGTCAGTGGCCTATCTAAATAGCTAGGTTAATTAACGCTAACTAATCTAACCCTAATCAACCAGGCGCCTGGGCCCATACGTCAGGGGGTCAAACCCCGGGTCAACTCGCCGGAGTTGACCCGCGGCTCGTCGCCGGCGGAGCCAGAGACGGCGGAGGGGGTCGGAAATCCTCCTCCGGCGACCAAAACAGCGGCAGCGATCATCTACGCGTAGCTGGCGCTCAGCCGCATCCATCTAGGCAAGCGGGAGGGGCTGAGGTCGAACGGGCTCGCCGGAATCGAGCTCGCGGCGGCGGCCGGAGCTCGGGGTTGGTGCGGGTTGGCGCTAGGGGGCACGGCAGGTCGCACGGGTGGGCGCGCTCGGCTCCTGGAAGGGTGCTGAGCACGTTGCCGTGCTCGGAAGTTGGCTACGATGGCTCTAGCACCGTCTGCGACATCGCCGGCGGCGAGGAACTGTCGGCTCCGACAGCCAGGGTGGTTAGAAGGCACGGACGGGCACGGGGAGAGAGGGGAAATGGACAGGGGCTCACGAGGGGTCGGGGGAGAAGCTCGGTGGGCTCGGGGAAGCCTCTGCAACGGCGAATTGACGACGGCGATCTCTGGGCACCGGAGATGAAGACGACGATGCTCCGGTCGACTGCGGCCTCCTCTGGTCGCGTGCGTCGCGTGTGTAGCTCCACGGGGTCAGGGCGGAGCTCAGGGATGCATAGTGGGAGCGAGGGGGTGGCTAGCCGCGGTGTTTCTCAACGGAGTGGCCATGGCGGCTTCGGCCATGAGAGGAAAGAGCAAGGGAGTGAGAGGGAGAGAGCAGGGAGGAAAGGGAGCGGACGAGGGGGTTCCAGGGGGGTGTCGTGGCATCTCCGGGCGTCGAGGAGGGAGGCAACCAGGCAGGAGGTGGCCAGGGGGAAGCAGGAGGTGGCCGAGGCCTCTCGGGCGCGCGCCACGCCTCGCCTCTGTTCGTCCTCCTGGCAGAGGAGGAAGAGGACAAGGGGGAGGAGGTGGGCTGGGCCGCTGCTGGCTGCACAGTGTTGGGCCAGGTAAGTGGCGCCAGGTAAGTCCTTCTGCTCTCTCTCTTTTACTTTTTTTCTATTATCTGTAGTTTGTTTTGATTTAGTTTAGCAACTAAATCATTTAAATAAATTCTGTAGATTTTTATGTGGCTTGCTAAAATATATACAAAGCCACTCACAAACTTCCAGAATTATTGGAGTCATATTTAATATATATTAAATATAAATCCAAAGCAAATAGTTATTGGATTAATTCAAATGGCCAAAATAATTATCTCTGTGACTCCAAAAATATTGGTTTAAATTTTACCTCTTACCAATATTTCCATGGAATAACAGGAACATTTTCTTGGACACATTTGAGAAGATTTAAATGTTGGTTGGTTTTAGAGGTTTCCTGAGGCTTTTGAAAATTCCTCAATTCAAATTTCATCTGAAGTTAAACATGATGCACACCTGAGGTCTAGCCTAGTGCATAACAGGACCAGGGATGTGACAAAGAAAGTTGGTGGTGGCGGATCTGGATGCTGTGGGAGATTTGTGGGTTTTGGATCGGGAGCAATCCCGAGGTGGAGAGGACTGGCAGCGGCGACTAGGAGGATTTGGAAGATGGGACAACTCTCCTAAAATCTAGGGTTTTGGACTGATATATATAGCATGTTGATATTTGGGTAGGGGCTACCTCGTCCCTCCGATCGTAATCGAGTGGTTGCGAATAAATGGGTTAGGGGGCCAAATTAAGAAAACGGAGACGTTTTGTAGATGTTCGGGGATGATCCGGACACAACGGTAGCGACAGTCCGAGTCGTGTCTGGGATAGCTTTCGGGCGCACGCGCGCGAGGAGGGTCGCGGGCTGACGAGAGAGGTTATGTTGGGCCTGGCGGTACGTAGTGAAAAGTGTAGAGAGGCTTGGGCTAAGAGGAGAGGAAAGAAGGCAGCCCGGCAACCGTTTTCGGAGACCGAAAACTTCCGACGCGTGCCCTCCTATAATGCCGTTATAGTTTAATGGTTGGGCTATCAAACGAACTTCGAATGCGATGAAACTTGACAGGCGTTCTATCCACACTATAATAAGACCACACGCCAACTTACAAACCAATCCAAGAACATTTTCCGGCCACTTATAATATAATATTTTGGACGTGCCGCGGGCGCGTGCAAGGGTGTCTGGGCTCAGAATAGACAACGAAAAGAACGAGGAGACCGGGATGGATGCAAGCTTTTCGAAAACATGCAGATGCAATGCGGATGATGACATGATAAGATGCAACACGCAAGATAATGACAAGACAACAACAATAACGAATAACTGGAAGACACCTGGCTTATCGGTCTCGGGGCGTCACAACACTCCTCCACTACAAGAGGATCTTGTCCCGAGATCTAGAATGGCACCGGAGGGAAAACATAAGAGGAAGAGAGGAGGTATAACAAATTGCTTCTTTGATAAACGAGTGAAACCAAAGAACCTTGAAATGCCGAACAAATTGAAAGAAAGAAAACAATGAAGATGGGCAAAGTTGAGAGCACTCCGTTAAGAAAGAGGAAAAAGAAAGAACCGATTCGGCTAGCATTCCAGTTGAAAAATGATAAGAAACTTTATAAGATGAAAAGGAACTTGAGCAGCGGGCACATTCTCCGGTTAAAAAGGATAAGCATGAAAAGAACATGGTCCTGACAATCTGATATGATGAGTGAAGAGAGCAACACCACAATTCCTCCGGAAGAAAAGATTGAATGGAGTGGAATGAACGGGGGAGAAAAAACAAAGGTCTTGAGAGAGCACGCTTACAACAAAAAGCTAGAACGGAGTTGTTGGGTTATCAACAACGAAACGAATCAACTTGTAGTGGGCTTATGGAAAACAACCCAAAACTATGAGGTGAAATTTTGCCACTCACGGGAAAAAGAATTGATTGTTATGAACAAGGAGACGAGAAACTATTTCACCGGGAGGATAAATGAAGAACTTGGATCATTTATAAGCACCCTAAATAGCAACAATCCTTAGGGAAGGCTTTAGGTGAAACATGACACAAGATAACTCCAATGAAGAGCTTGATGCATTTAAAATAACTCCTCCTTAACAACATGTGAATCATGAAACATGAACTCAAATTGTCAAGATTGACATAACACCATCTCAAAGATGAGCTAGAAAGAATTACACTTCGAAATGCAAGATGAAGAATACTTGAGCTCCTCTGAAAAGAATCTTGATGATCACTTCGAGAAGGAATTAAATCCTTGATGAACCATCATGTAGAGCCTCGATGAAGAACTCCGGTAAACAAAAGAATGATCAAACGAAAGGAAAGGAAGTTGAAAACAGAAGGTGAATACTTGCAATGATTAGATGGATCTTTCGCGATGAAATAATTGAGATAACTTGGAACTCCGGGAAAAGAAAGATGAATCAAGTGAAACCGAGAATTTGATATCCTGAACAAACTCCTGTAGAAAAGAATTAAACACTTGGAAGAAGCCAAAATAAGAATTACGTTATGCGTATCCTTCACCAATATAGATTGATGACAAGCAACGAATTAACATACTACTTATTCTCGTAGAAAGGAATAAGATAGATATAGCGCAACTTGAGAAAATCTTGAATGAACCACCGGTAGAATTTGGGAACAACGAATGAATTGATATGATAACCAAGAAGAGATCTTGAACGAATCAGCGTAAGAATTGAAAACAAACAAAGTAAAGGGGATGAATCACAGGTAAGAATTGATAATTGAACAAAGAAAAGATAAAGAAATGCCGGAAAGAATTAGAGAATGAATGAAGATACTTGAGAGAATTTAGATACATGAGAAGGAAGAGATCACGAGTTGATAAGAGAAAACTTGAATGATGCACCGGTAAAGTTTCGTGAATGATAGCTGAAAGCTGGCATGGATAATTCTGAGATGAAGGGCTCTGGAGAAAACAAACTGAAAAGACTCTTGAATTGCTCCGGAGAACACTTATTTCGAGGATGGCATAAGGCTAGAACAATGAATCTTCGAGAGAACGGATAAGATATGGAGGGAAAACTAGAGGGAGGTGGCGCTGAGCACCAGTTTGCTAGCTCGGAAGACTAGAAGAAAGTTGGTGGCGGCGGATCTGGACGTTGTGGGAGATTTGTGGGTTTTGGATCGGGAGCAATCCCGAGGTTGAGAGGACTGACGGCGGCGACTAGGAGGATTTGGAAGCTGGGACAACTCTCCTAAAAGAACTTTGAATTTAATTCTTTGAAACTCCCAACTCATATTTCATATAATTTGAAGAAGTCATTTTATCTTCTCTCATGAAAATCATTGAGCTGCATGAAGTTTATGAATTGAAATGTTTCCAAATGAAATTCAATTATTTTCAAATACCCTTTCATTTAATTTAAATGGAAGAAGTCATATCACCTTCGCTCAAGGGTTTTGTATTTGAAAAGAATTTGAATTCATGGAGATCAGAAAGCAAAATGAAAGTTTGGGAAAGTCCTTTTATTCCCTCTCATTTAACTTTCGAAAAGGTTTCGAATTTCACTCAATTTCACACAATCAATCAAACAATCAATCAACTCTATCTATTTATTATAACATTCCAAAATTTAGAATTTTGGGATGTTACAAACCTACCACCCTTAAAATGAATCTCGTCCTCGAGATTCGGAGAGGCTAGAAAGAAATTGGTTAGGTTTGGGGGGTCTCCTCAAAATCAATCGATCATCATAGGGGTCTGGGGTTCTACCTCCCTTAATAGCATGGTTACGGTTCCATCCAAACTCATATACTCCATCCTTATTCTTGACAGTGTCGGTCTTCTCAGATTGTAAGGATAATTCCTTCTCTGGGCTCTTCCGGTAGTGGCATAACCTTTTCCTCAATTCTTCTGTATCCTTTCTTCTTGGTAAGGTTATTTCGAGACTGGGTCTTCATAGCTGACGGGTCTAGCACCAATACTAATCAACTATCGATATCTCATGGTGGTCAACCATTTATGGTTTCTGCTGCAGGAAATGGGTCTGGGTTGATCCTCACCGTATAACCTACGGTTGGCAAAGGTGCCGTGTACAAGGGAAAAATACTTATACCATTCTAGGGTTTAAACAAGGTTTGTTCGTCGTCTCTCTACTATAGGTAAGTCACTCAGATTTACCATCCCATATAGCAAGGCGAATAATAAGAGTAAGTCGGTATGGTGATCAATCCATCCCGCACCCAAATCATTACCTTGTATACGGTTTAGCGAATCTCGCATTCTAACACTCGGTCATCCTCACAAGCATTGCAGAATTTCTCTTGTCCACGAACTGTGTTCGGAATAATTCATTGATTCTGCAAGCCAAATAAACATCTATCGTTCCTTCACAACTCTCAGGTTTTGCGTTACTCCTATAAAATTGTCTGCCAATAAACGTCGTATCTTCCTCCAGGGTTTTTCCTTCAGCAAGAATGTGCTTGCTTCTTGGCAGGTCTTGGGGCCTGTGGGTTATGGCCCATCTCATCACTTGTAGTCCTTGAACTTATCATCGGGCAACTGATCATTATTCCCAACTTCCAACTTCCTAGTATTCTTAAGTCCATCCAATTGTACTGTCTTCCTTCCTTCTATTGGCACCAAACTAGGACATGATTACTCAGACTCATCATGGAGTTTCCATTGATCCATATTTCCGACATCATACCTCCGTTATATCCAATAGTAATTTATTTCTTCATCCTCGTGGGATATCCCTCATACCGAGATAAAAACTTATACTTATGAAGTCCATATTCCACTTCGTGGAACATCATTATCCTTTCCAGGGTCAAGCTTCCTTACAGGGGAATATTGTCCATCTCTGCATGGCACTCTTCAACTGGGAAATGTGAAACACATCATGAAGTCCTGACAGTCTTTCGGGTGACTCCAACTTGTTGGCCACTTCTTCTATATGCTCCAAAACTCGGTATGGTCCTACAAATCTCGAGGCTAACTTCCCCTTAACTACAAATCGTTTAACTCCTCGCAGAGTGGACACATGAAGACATGCTCTGTCTCCAATTTCATAGACTACCTCCTTGCGTTTTTAAGTCTGCATAACTCTTCTGCCTGGACTGAGCTACCTTCAGTCTATCTCGGATCAACTTAACATTCTCTTTTGACTCCTTGATCACCTTTGGTCCAAACAACTAACGGTCTCCAACTTCATCCCACATACTCTTGGGGTATCACACATATCGAGACAAAACTTGTATTCATTTTATCTAAAATCCACTCAGTGGAGTATCCTTATATTTTCCAGGGGTCAAGGGTTCTTACAGGGTACTATCACCCTTAAAATGCACAAATCTTCCATATACCATATTTCTCACATCCTCAGAAATGGTCAAAATCCTTCTTCATAGAGTAACAACTCATAAAATCCATATCAGTACCAACGATGCTAACTTTATTCATTCTCAAGTGATTACAATCTCTCGCTTTTCCGTTACATGTCTCAACTCAACACCTCAATATAAAAGAAAATGTTCTCACTTCTACTACTCCATTTCTTTTGTTGCAAACTCAACTATTTAGCACAAGTCTCCTTCTCCTTGGGGCATTCTCTGGGAAAGTGCACTGCTCCATTACAACTAAAACATATTACTTCTGGCAAGTATCGAGGTTTCCTTTTTGGGCAACTGTTGAGGTAGTTCCCTAACTCTTTGCACCTATAACAGGTGATACGACTCAGGTCCTTCCTGGAATCCAATCTGCTTCTCTTCCTAGACCTTTTGTTGTTGATAACCCAACATGGATTCTATTTCTCATGGGTAATACTCTACTTCCTCTGTCGGGAATTCTACTAGATCCCCATTCAAACAATTTTGGGAGGTGTGTCCTTCTTCTCCACATGAATAGCAAGACTTTGTGTGGGGTTTACTCGGGTCCTCTTTAGGTGTGTCCTCCACATCTTCCTTGATCATGGGTTCTTCTAAAATTTCCATAAGGCTTCAACTTCTGGGACACAAGCAAAGACTTTGGCAAAGTCAACTTAAATTCTTTCCAAGTGGTTACTCCTTGCCTTCCATTGATGGTTTGGTACATCCTCCACCAAGTAGCAGCACCTCTTTCAAAGCACTGAAGAGCATGATGGGTCATATCATGTCCAACTATAGGGTTATTCTCCATGTGATCCTCCATGTTCTGAATCCATTGGTCCGTCTCCAATTGGCTCATCGGTCCAGAAAATATAAGCTCATCGTCATTCATCCTCTATAGGGTCCATGGGTTTGGGGTGAGAGGGATACACACAATGCACACAACAGTTTTGAAAAAGACAAATTTTTGTTGTGGCTGTCGAAAAACATCAAACAAATGACAGCTCACAATCGTCACATCTAACGTAAGGATATAACTGGGGTTTGGTCTTCTAAAGGTCAATAAATCGTCAACGTCTCCAAACTCTTCAAGCCTTGTTCATGCCTCCAATGGCTTCTTTCGATCATGCTTGTCCTTTTCAAGTTCTTTTGCCAGATCAACTCTGTTGACGCGAAGTCTCTCGTGACGTCCTTTAATATTCTAGAGTTGCGTTCCAAACCTCTGGTTTCAACATCCTTCGCATGAACCATGGTCCTACTGTCCTTTAGTTCCTGACGAATCTCTGGTATCTCGAGGTTTTGCTCCTCTAGCTTGTCTACTTCAGCTTCTTGGACCTAAGTTCTTCACGAAATGCTTCCTTGTCAAAATACGGCTCCCTGCGGGACCGTCTTAAAATCCCTTATGTAATTCTCCAGATCTTGGTGATACACCAGCTAAGGTTAAAACTGCATCCTTTGCTGATAGATGCTCCACCGGCCTTCTACCATTCAATCCTTCTGAAGAAATGCATCCTTAACTCAGCATAGTGACAATAGCATAAGCGGGTGATGACATCACGGATAACCGTGTTTCTGCTCTTGTCATTTCCATGAGCTGTCTCTCCATAGTTGATATCTCCTGCCTTAGGGTTTTCCTTGACAAAACTTCGAGTTCTCATGCTCCTTGTTCCAGTCTTTCTCCAACACACCTTGATCTCGGGTATTGACAGTGTCCATAGTCTGCCAAGTTCCATAAGGATAGCCTTCCTAGTCATACAAATCTGGAAATTCTTCAGAGCCTTCCAATTCTCCTAGTCTTCGGAGTCTTCAACCGTTGTAGTTTCCATTATTATAATGTATGGTAAAATCCTCTTCATTCCGAATGGTCTCAGTTGTCTGATATCTTGTACTTCTTGAAGTGGTCTCATCAGTCGAATCTTCGTGTGGTCAAAAGGGGAGAGGGGTATGGTCTCACTAAAGGGAATTTTTTGAATAAGCTCAGAAGAGAAGAGAGGCAAAAGATCTTTTTGAAAGGGAAAGTTGTAGAGAAAAATCTTTGCTATGGGCTTGCCAGTTTCTAGGGTCACGTCATACAATCAACATGTGCTCTGATACCATCTTGTAGCAACCCGACCCGAGTGGATCAAGTCTCTGTGCTTAAGTGTCATCCCTGGATCGGTATGCTGAGACACATAGTACGCGAGGATTTATAACAGAGGTAAATCACATGTATAAGTAACGTAAATACTATTACCTCAATCCAAATAGCGGAAGTAACAAGGTTGTGGATTCCCATCAACACCAACGACAAAGTTGAGTGTAGAAATCGTAACCCTAACGTATCACTTACTCTTCGTAAGATAATCCTACAACATGAGACGTTGCAGCCACAAGGGTCTGTACATTGAATGTACTGGCAAATTCACACCATAGAGAATGCTGAATACAGGCTATCACTACATGCATATTTGGCTGGTGGAAAAGCTCTATGGTTATAGATTTGTGTAAAGCCAATTTTTCCCTACTGCAAAGGAATAAATTTTATTTAACTATCATGGTGGTTGTTGAACATTGAGAATGGTTGACAGCATTCTCAATCCCAATTAAATAACATCATTAAACCCAACAAACTTAATTTAAAGTAACATGATGAGATTCACATGATAATCCAGGTACTAGATACTCAAAACGTCCATAACCAGGGACACGGCTAATCATGATTAGTTTGTACACTCTGCAGAGGTTTGCGCACTTTTCCCCACAAGACTCGATCGCCTCCGTTTGGTTTCTCGCACTACATGGTGTTTGATAAGACGGATGACCGAGACATAGTCTTTCAGAAGCGCTAGCACCTTACGATGGATAGACCGTTACACCTACTTTCCCCTACATCTGCTAGTCTACCCTATAAGAGTTCACACGACTTAATCAACTATGCTAGAGCCCATAATAGCTTGTGGCTGCTCACAGAAGTTTCTAGTATGAAAAATCTCATGATCCCTTTGGGCCTGGGTGGCGGTCCAAAAAAAACAGGCAATCCTGGTCTACCCAGGTGCCTAGATAGGCAATCCTGGAATACCCAGGTGCCTCAATCCACCCAGATGTGTGTTTAAGTTGCCACCTTAAGTAAACCATTAATTAACAATCTCACATCTATCATGAATACTCTCAAAACCCAATCCACGTCTACGAGCATAGCATGGCAATGTAAGCATAACGTAATAGTAACTCCCAAGGGTTTAATAATAAACAGGTAATAGGTACTACCTCAACTACTTCCCATCCCACAATTTAATTAGATCCTAATCATGCAATGTTGGAGGTTTGATCTAATGCAATAAAAACTGGGTATGAAAGAGGTATGATCAAAGTGTGAACTTGCCTTGCTGATGATCAGCGAAACCTAGAGATTCGAAGTAACAGGTGGCGCACTCCGGGTATTCTATCGCAGAAAAACAAACAAGAGATCTAACCAGAAGGTTCAACTTAAGAACTCCGGTTTGCAAAAAGAATCAAATCAAACGAAGCAACAAAAGTCAAACGGCAAAAGAAACAGGCTTCGTTTACTATTCTGGATCTAGGGCAACTTTTTTATAGTGGCAAAAACTTGTTTAAGTTGGTTAAACGGCTAGAGGGTTTTGAGACGAAACTCCAGGCGTTTGAATCGCCTGATTCCGATAACCGAGCGAAAAGTTATACTAAAACGAAAATCGGATCAGGAATCGCGATCAGAAAAATCGCGGATTTAATCCGAGAAAAAGAAAAATGACGAACGTTTGCTAGAACGAACAAACGGACGAACGCTCTCTATTTAAATAAATCAGGTAAACCGATCTATTTAAAAAAACGAAACTAAAAAAACCGTGCCTTTTTTTAAACCACGACTTTTAAAAAAAACAGCGGCGAAAACGAGGTTGACCTGGGCGGCGGGTCCGGCGGCGGCGGTGGCGGCTCCGGCGGCGGTGGCGGATCAGGGTTTTGGGCGCGGTGGGCTGATGGCTCAGCTCGGGCGGCTTATAAAGGCTGCACCCGGGCGGAGTCCCGCTCGGGTACGGCCCAAAGTCGGTTCGCGTTTTTTTAATTATTCCGCGCAGTAAAATAAATAAAATAAATACTAAACGGACTCAAAAAATCCCGAAATAAATTTTCCCGGGCTTCTCAAATATAGCCGCACAAGGTGAGCATTTATTTTGGGCCTAAATGCAATTTTGAAAAACATACATTTTTCCTAAATTCAAATAAAATACCGAAAAACTCCGAAATAAAATCTTGTTTGATTTTATTATTGAATCCTCAATATTTCTTTATTTTGGGAAAGTCATTTTATTCACTCACTCATATTTTTGTAATAGAAATAATTGATGATAAAATAATTAAAATCGAATGATCCTATTTTATAAATTTGAGAAAACTCAAATATGAAAATAATGAATTCCCCAACTCTCTCCATGGGTCCTTGAGTTGCGTAGAAATTTCTAGGATCAAACCAAAAGAAAATAAAATATGATATGCATTGATGATCTAATGTATAACATTTCAAATTGAAAGTAAATTCAAAAGAACTTTGAATTTAATTCTTTGAAACTCCCAACTCATATTTCATATAATTTGAAGAAGTCATTTTTATCTTCTCTCATGAAAATCATTGAGCTGCATAAAGTTTATGAATTGAAATGTTTCCAAATGAAATTCAATTATTTTCAAATACCCTTTCATTTAATTTAAATGGAAGAAGTCATATCACCTTCGCTCAAGGGTTTTGTATTTGAAAAGAATTTGAATTCATGGAGATCAGAAAGCAAAATGAATGTTTTGGAAAGCCCTTTTATTCCCTCTCATTTAACTTTCAAAAAGGTTTTGAATTTCACTCAATTTCACAATATCAATCAAACAATCAATCAATTCTATCTATTTATTATAACATTCCAAAATTTAGAATTTTGGGATGTTACACTTGTGCTGCCACCTCAGCAGCCTGAGCATTCCAGTAGGCGATGATGTCCGCGGGCATGATCCTACATCCGCCCCGGGCAACAGGATCAAACAAAGCAGGAGCAGGCAATGGAATAACATCATCAGTCCTCACACTAAAAACCAGGTTATACGAAATAGGGACGTGAGGAGATTTGATATCGGTAAAATGGTGGTGATCCATGGCTACACGATCTAGGTAAACTTTGGTTTGAGGGAAATCATGAGGGCATATCTCAACCTCGAAGTGATCCGCTAAACGAGTAGCAAAAACCCCACCATGTATTTCACCCTGGGATTTTTTAAGATGGAGGCGTCGAGCCACAATAGCTCCCAAGCTATGAGTGTTGTCGCCCTCTAGTGCTTGGCGTAAAACAGCAAGGTCTAGTGCACTCAGCGCAACTACTTTCTTTCTAGCAAGCAAGCACTTAGCAATAAATAAAGCAAAATAATGTACGACAGGAAAATGGATGCTAGTAGCCATGGTGGCTAACAACCCTCTCTCATATCCCACTGTCGAAGTGCGATAAAAATCCTCAAACCCAGCCGGCCTAGGCTCAGCCAATCTCCCATCAGAAAGGATCATGCATATATCACAAAATTGAGTAAGTGGTATCTAATGGTTTTCAGCATATAAATCAAAGCTCACTTCAGGAGGATTATTTCTAGGCAAGAAAGTAAAGCTCTGAACAAAGATATTTGTGAGGATTTGGTGCTGGTCACACTGATCTGCGATGAAGTCGGTGAGGCCGGTGTTTGCAACATATTTCATGAATTCCTCAAGAATTCCAACCTCTTGCAGGAACGGGGCATGCGCCCATTCTCACAGGCGTACCTCTGCCAATCTTCGGGGGTGGAGATCACTGTCAAAAGACTCCCCAATAATACCCTTGGAGTTCTTCTTAGAGCCAAACTTCCTGAAGATATTCATGTCCGTGTACAATTTTCTGAAAAAATAAAATTTTTGGGGTGACAAAAATCTGTCAACAAAACTTTGTAATATTGATAGCAACTACTCATATGGATACATAGAAGCCATAGCAAGCATTCAAACTACTTAGAACACTAAGAATTCAACATGCAAGCACATCTACAGCATCACCAAGAGTAGCTAATTATTCAAATTATAAGCCACTAAAACAAAAACTAATTGGAAAAATGGTGGAGTCACATACCAAGCAACAATCCCCCGAAACAGTTTCTGAAACGGAGCTTCGAGCAAAGAGATCGAAATCCACGGGTTTGAGCTCAAGAATATGGGAGAGAAAGCAATGGAGATTTTTTTCTGGAGGTTGGTGATGATGTGGGCTAAAGAGATAAGTGAGGGGGGCCACATGGGGACCATAACCCACCAGGGTGTGCCTGGGGTGCTGGCTTGCCTAGGTGGGTTCTGCCCACCTGGTGCACCTCCCTATGATATTATTTGAACCAAAAATTCTCAAATATTCAGGAAAAAATCGTATTAAATTTTCAGGGCATTCTGAGAACTTTTATTTTTGGGTCATTTTTTTATTTCATGGTAAATTCAAAAAACAGAGAAAACATGGCATTTTATTTTATTTAACTGATAAAAACAAAGAATAAAAGGTAGGGACAGAAAGTAGTGCTTACTAAATTTATCAACTTCATATCGTTCAAAAATGATCCATAAATAAGGTTGATCCAGTCTTATTAACAACCACTTTCGGTTAGGATGAAACCGAAGAACTTTCATAAATCACTAAGTTACCTCAATAGGGATATGCACTTCCCCAACAATAAATATTTCATATTTCTTTTTGATAGTAGGTAGAGGTATTCGAAAACTTACAATAGTGATTGTCGGAGATTTTTCAATAATATTAATACCATTCACTTGAAATTGTTTCTTGAGAAAGTACACCATATGCTCATTACCATTGATATGAAAAGTGACCTTGCTTTTATTGTAATAAATAACAGCCCATGCAGTATTCAAGAAGGGTCTACCAAGGATAATCGACATGTTGTCATCCTCGGGCATCTCAAGTATAACAAAGTCAGTCAAAATAGTAACATTAGCAACAACAACGGGCACATCCTCACAGATACTGATATGTATGTCAGTTGATTTGTTAGCCATTTGCAAAGATATTTCAGTAGGTGTGCGTTTATTCATGTCAAGTATATTATATAAAGAGAAAGGCATAACACTAACACCAACTCCTAACTCACACAAAGAAGTTTTCACATAATTCTTTTTGATAGAGCAAGGTATAGTTGGTATTCTCGGATCTCCAAGTCTTTTAGGTACTCCATCTTTAAAAGTATAATTAACAAGCATAGTAGAGATTTCATCTTTTGGTATTTTTTTCTCTTATTTGTGTTGATGTCTTTCATATATTTTGCATAAGGAGGCATTTTCAAGATATCAGCCAAGCGAGTACGCAAAAAGACTGGCCTCAGCATTTTAGCAAAGCGTTCAAATTCTTAATCATCATTCTTTTTAGTTGACTTGGGTGGAAAAGGCATAGTTTTTTGAACCCACGGTTCTCTTTCTTTACCTTGTTTTCTAGCAACAAAGTATCTTTTGTCATATCTTTTATTTTTAGCTTGTTGATTCTCAAGATCAACAGGTGATTCTATCTCAACATCATTATCTGGTTCTTTTTTATTGTTTGGTTGAGAGTATTCATGAACCTCATCATTATCTTTTTCATTATCATTAGGTGAGTGTTCATTACCAGATTGAGTTTCAGCATCTGAGATGGAAACTTTATTTTCATTATCAGGAGGTTTTTCTATTTCAGGTTCACTAGAAGTGTGCAAAGTCCTATAATTTTTCTTTTTCTTTTTCTTTTTCTTTTTCTTCCTAGAAGTACTAGGTGCACTAGTGTTAGCTCTTTGTGAATCTTGTTCAATACTTCTAGGTTGTCCCTCAGGATAAAGTGGTTCCTAAGTCGTTTTACCTCCTCTAGTTGCAACTCTAACAGCAAAGTCGTGCATATTATTATTCATTTCATAAAGCAATTCTCTTTGAGATTTATCAACTTGTTCTAACTAGGTTTGAACCATAGAAGCATGTTTTCCAACACCTCTAACATCATTTGATATTCTAAATAACAAGTCACTCAAGCGAGCAATCATATCAGAATTATATTTCAATTGTTTCATAACATTTGCAATGAAGTGATGTTGTTTCCTAATACAGTTTTGAAACTCAAAAAGGCATTGGCTAGAATGCATATTGTGAGGATTATCATTATACTTAAACTTCATAAGATAATTTACCTCTACCACCTTAGGCATCGGTGGTGTATTGAGCCCATGTATTTATTCAATAGGAGGTAAATTTTTAACATCCTCAACCATAATACCTTTTTTCTTTGTAAGTGCAGCTAGTGCCCCTTAGTGATTTTGGTGTATTGAAGACTTATAGGTTAAGGGACTAATGCATTTGTGAGTGTACACATGTCTATAAGTCTATGAGGAGTTTGATATTTACAAAGAAAGTCGACCCCTAAAAATGAAGTTCTTCGACTGAAGACTTTGGCTTTCTGAAGACTTTCTGAAGATTTTGAAAGTGAAGAAATTGGTGTGACCTTGAAGACTTGGTGTTCATTCGAGGAACATGAAGCGTGAATACTTTTGTTTTCGTAGTGTCATTTTCTCTTTCTTGAGTCATAGGAAACACAGTACTATTAAAGGGGGTCGAGGAAATACTAAGGAAAAATTTCCATGTGATGCTCAACTCAAAATCCTACACCTACCAGTCCCTTCGAGTGAAGCCATTGGAAATCTCATACAATCCAGTCATATTCTTCAGTGACAGAGATGAAGTTCTTCTGGTCTCTGAGGAATTTGTTCTGACTGAGGAGTTAGGAATTCGCCAGTGCGGATTGCCTACACAGTGAGGAACATGATAGCCCTAAGGATTTTGCTACTCAAAATTCCGACCGTTGTTGTGCTATGCGCCAGCTGTCCCAAAATATCTATCCACCTAACAGTCATATCATTGAAGGGCATTTATGTCTTATCATGTCGGGCTGCTCCCTAGGCTATAAATAGCCGCCCCCTACAACCACTAGCTGGTTGGCTGCTCCGAGATAAACTGACACTTGTCATTTGAGAGCAACCCATCCTCCGAGGACTTTGAGCGAAAATCATCAAGTGAGGAAAAACCCAAACCCAAACACCTACAAACCCCAAGTGATTGAGCATCACTGAAGAGATTGATCCTGTGTGGATCCGACGCTTGTTACCTTTGAAGACTGTGCTTCTTCCAGACGGTTAGGCGTCATGGTCTAGAGCATCCAAGAGGAATTGTGGATCGCCGAGTGACCAAGTTTGTGAAGATTCGGAAGTCACCTGAAGACTTACCATGAGTGATTGGACGAGGTCTGTGTAACCTTAGTTCAAGGAGAATACAGTGAGGACTTGGTGTCCTGAGCTGCGTGTTCAGGACTGGGTGTCCGGGACTGTGTGTCCTCGAGTTTTAATACTCAACCGCTCCAACCAGACGTACAACTGAGACAACAGTTGGAACTGGTCTACCAAATCATTGTCTTCACCAAGCTTACTGGTTCTATTCCCTCAACTGGTTCATTTCCTCATAATTGTGTTGTGTGTTTGTTCATATCTGTGTTTGAAGACTTTGACTGAAGACTTTCTCAATTTACTCAGTTCAATTTCTTCAGTCTAATTGTCTTCATCCTGTGTTATCCTGTACTTAAGCTTCCTATACTCTGTGCCTGTCTTCATTTCATCATGATGACTATGCTTGTATTTTGTTATGTTTACTTTTGAGTACTTATTCCGCTGCTAGTAGTTCTTCGCTAGGGAATTCCCTCATGGGGCAAATTGCTTAGTGAAGAATTTCATAAAAATCGCCTATTCACCCCCCTCTAGCCGATATAACGCACTTTCAATTGGTATCAGAGAAAGGTACTCCCTTGTTCTATTTGATTTTGGTTTAACCGCCTAGAGTTTAGTTATGTCAACCGCATGTATGATCAAGGTCTCTGTTGGGTGTCCTACCATCAATGGGACAGACTACCCCTACTGGAAGAATAAGATGCGAATGCATCTTGAGGGAATTGATAATGATCTCTGCTATGTTGTGGAATATGGTGTACCCTCAGTCACACCTTCTTTGAATGCTACTGATGTGAAGAGATTCAAGCAACTCGACTCTCAAGTGAAGAATATCATATGTGGCCATCTGAGCAAATGGCAGTATGGCAGAGTGAGTGCTTTGGAGACATCGAAGCTTATCTGGGACAGGTTGTGCAAAGTGAATGAAGGAGTCTCAACATAGCGTGACTCTCAAGTTGATGTTCTTCGCAATCTCTTCAATCGCTTCAAAAGACTCGACAATGAAAATGTTCAACAAACCTTCGATCGCCTCACTGACATCTCAAATGAGCTTCAAGCACTTGGTGCCACTGACATCACCGACCATGAGGTGGTGAAGAAATTGCTGAGATCGCTTGATTCCTCATTTGACACTCTGGCATTGATGATACAAGAACGTGCTGATTACAAGTCACTTGATCCCGCTGATATTCTCGAGAGGCTAAATACTCATGAGTTCCAACTTGCTGAAAAAAGAGATCTCTATGATTCAAGCTATGGCAGATCACGCGCACTAAAGGCCAAGGCAGTATCTAAGTCTGAAGATGAAGACTCTGGTAGCAGCCTTGGTGATCCTAAAGAACTAAGCCATGATCTGGCTCTGCTCGTGAAGAAGTTCCAAAAGTTCTCAAGACATGGTCGCCTTGGAAGACACTCAAGGAAAAATGATTCCTCATCCAGTGACTACAAGAGGAGGCTCTGTCACAAGTGCAAGAAACCTGGACATTACATTCAAGATTGTCCTCAGTGGGAAAAGGAATCAAAGAAGAAGAAATACAAGGATTACAGTACTGATGATGCGAAGAAAAATAAGAAATCCACAAAATCATCATCATGAAAATCCTCAAAGTCTTCATATCACAAGAAGAGCAGCTCCAAGAAGGCTAGGGCATTCATTGGCAAGGAAATGGACTCTGAGGCTGAATCTGAAGAAAATGAGGAAGAGGAGTCATCTGAGGAGTCCGAATCCGGAGTGGCGAGCCTAGCTCTCGCTACTGCATTCGTCAGCAAGTCTATCTTCAACACTAAAGAAAATGACCTCACCAACAAGGCTGATGAAGGCGATGATGACTACGCTCCCACCTATTGCTTCATGGCAAAGGGTGCCAAGGTACTCAAATATACCTCCTCTGAATCAAGTGAGAATGAATCTGATGAAAACCTTAAGCCCAACTATTCTAAACTTGCTAAGATTGCTGTAAAACAACAAAGGGCTCTTGAAAAGGTTCAAAACATGCTAGACAAAAGTGATGATATGTTGGGTGAAGAAATGGATCGCACTAAAGCCTTGACTGAAAATCTTCAGAGACTTCAGACTAGGTTTGACAATCTTCAAGGTCATCATAACACTCTCTTATCTGATCATGAGAAGCTTTCTTATGAATTTCTTCAAAGAAAGCAAGACCTTGAGAAGCTAAGAGTGAGTTATGAAGATCTTCAGAAGGAGCGCGATTCATTACTTGCTCAACAAATCAGCGCTTCTCAGGAAGAATTTGTTCCTCCATGCTAGAAGTGCATTGAACGTGAATCTGCTAATTCTTCACCTGAATGTTCAAATGCTGCTAATGTTTCAAATTCTTCACATGCCTCTGCTATCACTAATTCCTCATCTAAGGACATTGCTAGTATCACTGACGATGCAGGGATGAAGGAATTGTACATCACAAGCATGTACAAAAGCCTCAAAGGGCATCAAACTCTTTGTGATGTGGTTAAAAAGCAGATCCTCAAAAGGAACCCTAGGAAAGAGGGTATTGCTTTTGAGAGGAAACTCAATGCTGATGGTACATATTGGAAGCCTGAGCAGTACCCCAAAACTACATGGGTTGCTACAAAGGGACCTCCAGTTGATCCATATAATTTATCTGGATTTGCATGTGAATCTCCTCGTTCTGATGATGAGTCATTTGACTCCAACTATAAACTATTCAAAAATCAGAATGGTGAAGTATTTGCTAGATATGTTCGCACTAACTGCAGGAACGGTTCCCCTATGAAGAAAATCTGGGTTCCCAAAAGATGCCTTGAAAATCTTCAGGTAAATGTCATCATGACGCCACCTGTGAAGAATAGGAACCCCGGATCAAATTCTTCATATGGATCAAATTCTTCATATGGATCCATGTCCTCATACGGACCAAACTCCTCACATGGATCATATTCCTCAAAAGGATCAAAGTCCTCATATGAACATCATCGTGCTAACCCATCTGTTTCACAGGGAAGATCTAAGGATTATGGATATGTGCATTATTCTTAAAATCATTATGTCCATAAGTCCTCGAAGAATTTCTCTGCTTACTCTTATACTTACTCTAACCCCTCTTATGTGCAACGAAATGGACTGACTTCTATGCCATCCTTCTCGTATGGAGCTCGCCGAGTGATGAACTCTTTGCCACCCCTTCAGATGTGGGTGGTGAAGAAAAAGAACTAATCTCTTCTGCGGGGTCAGGTCTCCAAACATACGTAATCGTCTGAAGAATTTGCTGGAGACCTGAGTATGCCTTATAGTACGCAGGCTAATCCTGAATAAATGAACTTTCATTTCTCACGTCCTCATACTACTTCATCTGTTCTTTTGCTTGATGAAATTGATCTGATGAATTGATGTCATATTCTTCACTGATGAAGTATCTGAGTTCGTATGTTTCACTAATTCATCTGCAGGATGATCAACCAAAAGCCACTGAGTGGGTCCTCGATAGTGGATGTACAAATCACATGACTGGTGACAAGAATCTATTGATGGATGCTCCATTATCTCCGTCACATCTGAAGCATATCATCTTTGCCGACAAAGGCAAAAGTCAGGTATTGGGTCTAGGTAAGGTTGCGATCACAAAGGATCGACACATGGACAAAGTCATGCTTGTCGAGTCCTTAAGATACAACCTTATGTCTGTCTCAATGCTTTGTGATCTTGATATGGTTGTTGTCTTTGGCAAGTATCGTTGTGTTGTGGTTATGGAAGCTGACAATTCCAAAGTCTTCGAAGGCTTTAGGAGAGGAGACCTGTATATTGTTGATTTCTCTACAGGACCACAACCAGCCGTGTGCCTACTTGCGAAAGCTTCAGAAGGCTGGCTCTGGCATCGACGACTTGGTCATGCAGGCATGAGGAATTTGCACACGCTTGCGAAGAAGAAGCATGTCATTGGCATCAAGAATGTCAAATTTCTCAAGGATCACCTATGCAGAACCTGTGAAGTTGGGAAGATGACAAAGACCAAGTATCCAGTGAAGACTATCATGAGCACTACTCGCCCATTTGAATTGCTTCACATGGATCTCTTCGGTCTTAATCATTATTCTGCTGTTTCAAATGAAGCATCTCAATATGGCTTTGTTATTGTTGATGATTACTCTCGTTACACATGGGTACACCTTGTTACTTACAAACATGAAGTGCATGAAGTCTTTAAACGATTTTCCTCGAGGGCTTCAACCAACTTTGGTGTGAAGATCAAGCACATCAGAAGTGACAATGCCACTAAGTTCAAGAATTCTGGTCTCGATGACTATCTTGATGAACTTAGTATTACTCATGAGTTATCTGCTCCTTATACTCCTCAGCAGAACGGCGTCGTGGAGCACAAGAACATGACTCTTGCTGAGATGGCTCACACAATGCTTGATGAATACAAAATGCCTCATCGTTTCTGGGTTGAGGCAATTGATACTGCGTGCCACATCATCAATAGAGTATATCTTCACAAATTCTTCAAGAAGACTGCCTATGAACTCCTCACTGATAAGAAACACAATGCAAGTTATTTCAAAGTCTTCGGTGCTAAATGTTGGATTAGAGATCCTCATCACAACTCAAATTTTGCACCGAAAGCACATGAAGGTTTTATGCTTGGTTACGGAAAGGACTCGCACAGCTACAGAGTCTTCAACAACGTTCTTCACAAGGTTGTTGAAACTGTAGATGTGCGGTTCGATGAAACTAATGGCTCGCAAAGAGAGCACCTACCTACTGTGATAGATGAACCAGCACCTGAGGAAACTATCAAGTTCAAGGCTACTGAGGATGTCATTCCTACTGAAGAATCTGCTGAAGAATTCATTCCAGAACATGAAGAACGTCGAGCTAATGCACCTGAAGAAAACACTGAAGAAAATGGTGCTTAAGAGAATGCTGATCAAATTCCTCAACGACAACCAGCTCATACTCGCATTGCAAAAGAAGTGCAAGTTGAAAAGATCATCAATGACATCAACGCGCCAGGTCCTCTCACATGCTCAAAAGCTTCACATTTATCTAACTTTTGTGGGCACTATGCTTTTGTCTCTATCACAGAGCCCACCAAGGTAGATGAAGCATTTCTGGAACCTGAGTGGATTCAGTCCATGCAAGAAGAATTACATCAGTTCGAGCTCAACAATGTCTAGGAACTGGTCAAACGTCCAGATCCTCGCAAGCACAATATCATTGGCACAAAGTGGATCTACCGCAAGAAGAAATATGAAAATGGCCTTGTGGTGAGGAATAAGGCACGGCTTGTAGCTCAAGGCTACACACAGGTTGAAGGAATTGATTTCGATGAAACTTTAGCACCTGTTGCTAGACTTGAGGCTATTCGCATATTACTTGCTTATGCTAACCATCATGATACCACTTTATATCAAATGAATGTGAAAAGTGCATTCCTCAATGGTAAGCTTGAGGAAGAAGTATATGTTGGTCAACCCCCAGGTTTTGAAGATCCAAAGAATCCTGACAAAGTCTTCAGACTCAACAAGGCCCTCTATGGCCTCAAGCAGGCCCCTCGGGCATGGTATGATACCTTGAAGGAATTCTTCATGAAGAAAGGCTACAAACCCGGTTCACTCGACCCTACTCTTTTCACTAAATCTTATGATGGTGAATTGTTTGTGTGCCAAATATATGTTGGTGATATATAGATAGCTAATGAAGAAAAACGACGGAAACAGTGCAGGGAGTGCAGGGGATAGAAAGGAGATGGGCAAGAGAGTGGAGGGAGTACATGTATGTTACTCCCAAGTACATGAAGAAATTCACACTCAATCCTCCATGCCCAAGACCTCCATTGGCACCTGGCCAAATAGCTGATCCCACCAGCCTCAAGCGCGGTGAAGACTATCCTGATGAAAGGGCCAAGCGCCAAGCCAAGTTGGCTAAGCAAGCCAGGGAAACGGTGAGGAAATTCAATGAAGACTCTGATGAAGCTATCTACCTAGGGTAGGGTCATGGAACTGTCCCAACTGTCCTACCCAAGGACATCTCTAAAAGAAATCACCTTTCAATTGACTTGGAGGTGTTCCACTCGACAAAATCGAAGACACCCGACCGAGAAGCAATCACTCGACCAAGATCCAACCACTCGACAGCCAGGAGACCTAAAGTCACTACGCATGCTAACGGTCGGTCATTAAACAGCTTTTATGGTCATCATAGCACTTTATTACTAGCGTTACCAGTAACGCCCTGCCTTAATTAACATTGAACCCTTTGTAACATGGGCTGGCCGGGGTCCTGGCGCACTCTATATAAGCCACCCCCTCCTCCGAGACAAGGTTCACACCTCTGTAACTCATACTCACATAATCCAGTCGACCGCCTCCGGGCTCCGAGACGTAGGGCTATTACTTCCTCCGAGAAGGGCCTGAACTCATAAACCTTGTGTGCTTACAACTTCTCCATAGCTAAGATCTTGCCTCTCCATACTTACCCCCCTACACTACTGTCAGACTTAGAACCATGACAGTTGGCGCCCACCGTGGGGCCGGTGTTTTAGCGTTTGTTGGAGGAGTTGCAACCTTTTCTGACCCGAATCATCATGGTCGGCTCTTGTGTTGTCCTCCCTCCCCGTTTCCCACCGGCGCAAGCGCTCCAGTCGGTCGAGACTTCAGCGATGGGTAAGGCACGCGGTGGCACGTTAGTTGTCCACCCCTCAAGTCGCGGCGATCGAGCCCGACGAATCCCTCTACGGCCTGTTCGACCTGTCGACTGGCTCCGCAGAGACCGCATCCGAGTGCGACAGCAGCGATCCGGCGGCAGAGGTTCTGATGGTCGATGGACCACCCAGTCCTCCCGGTTTTCCCCACACCGACGGAGGCGCGGGTGGAGGCGACCCGTCGCGTCTCCATGAGGAATATCTTCCCGAGCCTCTCACGTTGCTGTAGAGAGAAGAACTTCGCCGCCGGAACATGAATGAACTGCACACTCCTATTGTTGGAGAAACCCCCGAGGCTCGTGCCTTGGAGGACGCGCGCTTGGCAAACTTGGCCGAGCGCACTCGAGTGGAGAACCTCCAGCGAGCACTCGATGAGCGTGCGCGACAACGGGTTCCTGAATCCAGTCGGCGTCAGCTCTTCCCACCCCCACAGGTATATCGAACTCCGATTCAGAATTTAGCAGCTGCGGCCCGTATAGCAGAGTCGATAAAGCCTTCCCAGTCGGAGGCTGGCAGAGGCTTACTGCAGATCAGAGCGTTACTCCGGGCAGTAGGAGATCATAATTCCGCTATTTCTCAGTCATGGAACAGGATCCACAGCAGATCCGTTGCCGCGGACACGGTCCAGTCGGCTCATAGACCGAGATCGCCCCCGAGGCGTGAGGGACGTGGAGACCGGCATGAACAGTATGGGAACCATGAGCAGTATGATCACCGAGTCGATCGTGACGGTCGACGTTGAGTGCCCACGCCTCCCCCGAGGAACGGGTCGTATGTGCCTCGCCAGCAGGATGACAGGCGCCCTCATAGTGGTGGGCGAAGGATTCCAGACGACTCCAGAGGGCCAGGCTTTGACGCGAGATCCATTCTCGTCTAGGGTTTGGTCGACAGGAATAGGGCTCACCGAGAAGGTCACGACAGAGATGCACCTACGGCAGCAGAGTACATGTTTTGGGGCCAGAGTGCTTTATTAGAGGCATCAGGGCCACTGTGATTCCTCCCAACTTCAGGTTGGCGACTGGAGTCAGTAAGTTCACTGGCGAGTTCAAGCCCGATACTTGGCTTGAGGACTACCGAGTGGCCCCAGATTGGCAGCGACAATGATGAAGTGGCCATGAAGCACCTGCCTCTCATGTTGGAGGGCTCGGCCAGAGCGTGGATGAACCGGTTAGCACCTATCAGCATTTACACTTGGGAGGATCTCTCCCGAGTGTTTGTCACCACATTTGAAGGCACGTGCAACCGACCGGCAGGGCTGACGGAACTACGGTCTTGCGTACGGAAGCTGAATGAAACTTTGAGGGATTACATCCAGAGGTGGATCACGTTACATCACTCGGTGGAGAATGTGCCTGACCACCAAGCAGTTTGTGCCTTCAAGGAAGAAGTCAAGTACAGAGAACTGAATTTGAAATTCGGGCGAACCGGAGATATGTCCCTGAATCGGATGATGGAGATTTCCACCAAGTACGCTAATGGTGAAGATGAGGATCGACTCAGGAGTGGGAAGCTCAAGTCAGTCGCCTAAGAAAATTCTAATCAGGAACAGAAGCGGAAAGCCGAGCCAGCGGCTCCCGGGGAAGCCTTGGCTTTAACCCAAGGCAAGTTTAAAGGGAAACCTAGGGGTCCTTGGAACCCCAAAAAGGTTAAAGACCAGGACGGAAATGATGTGTTGGACTTACCATGTCTCGTCCACACAAAGAAAGATGAAGAGGGTAATTTCATTTACCCAAAACATACCACTCGACAGTGTCGACTCTTGATCCAGCAGTTCCAGGGCAAGCAGCCCAAAGGTAAGGAAAAGGAGTCGGACAAGGTCGAGGACAAAGAAGACAGTGACGACGGATACCCTCAGGTCAATTCCATTCTGATGATTTTTGCCGATGTTGAAAGCAAAAGTCGACTGAAAGTTATTAACCGAGAGGTGAATATGGTCGCTCCGGTGACACCTAGTTACCTGAAATGGTCTCAGATTGCCATAACATTCGACCAGTCCGACCACCCAACGCACATAGCCACCCCTGGGAGGCAAGCCTTGGTGGTCGACCCAGTTGTTGAAGGCACTCGACTGACCAAAGTGACCACATCCTCCATCACCTCATCATCATCCCTGTAAGCTGAGGTCCCGGAAGTGGCAGCGCTGACAGTTCCAAAGTTCGTCCAGTAAAAACAAGAAAAACAAACAGTGCGGAGCGCCGAGTGAATACAAAGAGAGACACTCACGCGGAGGCAACAGGGATATCAATCTTGATCTTCGGCAACGCCTTCCGAGTCTTCGGCTCTGCAACTTTGGGGTGCTTTGGCGCCTTCTCAGTCGGGGTTGGTGAAGAGATCCGAGGACGCTTCGAAGACTGACCAGCCTGAGCAGTTGCCTTGTCGCGGGCACTCGACCATTCTTGGTCAAGCTTGGATCGCCTCTCCCTGCGAGGGGGCGACTCGACTTCTTCTACATCACTTGAGTCATCGCTTCCTCCATCCCCTTCACCATCGGAAGTCCACTCGCCACTGTCGCCGCCACTCGCCTCGCCTTCCAGAACATGCTCTTGCTCCCCGTTGGGCATTGAATACATTTCAATAATGGCCTGAAAGAAAGGAAGGAGAGCAATGTCAGTCGACGCAATATAGGCAGCTGCGCGAGTGAATTCAGATTACAAGCAAAAAACTCGGAATCATACCTGCTCTGGTGCACGAGACTGGTCGAATGGGGAAACTCTCCTGGCTCCCCTGGGATTGTCCTTGTTTCCGGTAATGCCCGACAACCACTTCTCTAGTGTGTCATCGTCGACCTCCTCCGGATGGATCCGAGTGGAGTCTTCAAGACCCGAATGCATCCACATCGGATGGTCTCAAGCTTGAAGAGGCCAGATGCGCCGCTGAAGGAAGACCTCCAAGAGATCCATAATAGTGACCCCCTCACGAATAAGCTGGACCACTCGATCGACTAACACCTTCACGTGTGCCTTCTCCTCCGGGAGCACCTTCAAAGGAGAGGGTTTCTCCACTCAGTCCATGGTAAAGGGAAGGAGGCCAGTCGATTGCCCTGGCGTCGACTGGTCTTTACAGTAAAACCAGGTCGACTGCCATCCGTGAACTGAGTCAGGAAGAATCATGGCCGGAAAGGAGCTTTTCCCTCTCGTATGGATGCCAAGGCCCCCACACATCTGGATCACTTGGGTCCTCTCATCACTCGGATTAGCCTTTTTCACTGTCTGGGAGCGACAAGTGAAAATATGCTTGAAAAGACCCCAGTGAGGCCGGCAACCCAGGAAATTCTCACACAGAGAAATGAAAGCGGCGAGATAAACTATTGAGTTGGGGGTAAAATGGTGGAGTTGTGCCTCAAAGAAGTGCAGGAACCCTCGAAAGAAAGGGTGAGGAGGCAAGGAAAATCCACGGTCGACGTGGGTGGCAAGAAGGACACGCTCACCCTCCCGAGGTTGCTGCTCAGATTCCTTCCCCGGAAGCCACGCCGAGTCATAGGAGATCAGCCCCCCTTCATCCAGGTCGTCGAGGTTGTCTTGGGTAATCCTCGAGTGGATCCAGTCGCCCTGAATCCAGCCCTTCGGCAGGCCAGTCCGCGAGGAAGATCTGCCCCGGCTGGTCGCCTTCCCCTTCGACCTCGCCGTCGCCTTCTTTGCCCGCTCCAGAGCCGCCATCTTCTCCTTCCCCATTGTCGCCGGCGAGACGCGTACGGAGCGGTGATGCTGGGGCGAGAACAAGCGCAGCGGAGGGGCATGAAGAGGAGAAGAGGAAATGGGAACGCACTGTTCGGGAGACTTCGGTGCAACGCCTTATATGAGGCCGCTTCCGAGTGGCTGACGGGTAGGCCCAGGTATCTATGTCAAATCCTGTAATGATCGCGCGCGTGATACGTGGTGAAACAGGCGGCGCAGGGATCGAGGCGGCTCCGCTCTATCCCATCCGATTACTACGGCCTCCCCCGTCCCGCGCTCTTCCCAGAATTTGGATCCCACGAAATCTGCGGGCAGCAAACAACTTGTCAGACCAAAGATCTCCTCTGCACCGTCACTCGGAGCCTTACAAGTAATGAAATTCACTCGACGAAGAATTAAGAATGGATCAAGGCGACTGAAAAGGAAGTTGCTGTCGTCACTCAGGTCCATTGATCCGAAACAAGATATGCTCACGGCATGAAAAACGAGTCGGAGAAGTTCTCAACTCCTTCCCCACTCAAACCTCGATCCATTCGGGGGCTAATGATGAAGCTATGTACCTAGGGTAGGGTCATGGACCTGTCCCAACTGTCCTACCCAAGGACATCTCTAAAAGAAATCACCTTTCAATCGACTTGGAGGTGTTCCACTCGACAGACTCGAAGACTGTAACATCCCAAATTTTCAATTTGGAATGTTATACATTAGATCATCAATGCATATCATATTTCTTTTGCATTTTGGTTGATCCTAGAAATTCTACGCAACTCAATGACCCACGGAGAGAGTTGGGGATTTCGATATTTTCATATTTGAGTTCTCTCAAATTTTGAGAATAGGATCATTTGATTTTATTTATTTTATCATCAGTTATTTCTATTTCAAAACTATGAGAGAGGGAATAAAATGACTTTCCCAAAATAAAGAAATATTGAGGATTTAATAATAAAATCAAATAAGATTTTATTTCATAGTTTTTCGGTTTTATTTGATTTAGGAAAAATGTGCATTTTCAAAATCGCATTTAGGTCCCAAATAAATGTTCACCCTGTGAGGCTTGATTTTAGAAGCCCGTGGAAATTTATTTCAGAATTTTTGGAGTCCGTTTAGTATTTCTTTTTTCCCTTTTTCCGAGCGGAATATATATATATATATATATATATATATATATATATATATATATATATATATATATATATATATATATATATATATATATATATAAACGCGTCGCGCGCCGACTGGGCCAAGGCCCAGCCGACGGCCCACCTCGCCGCTTGCGTCTCCTCCAGGAGACCGGAGCCGCGCTGCCGCCCGAGTCCGGCTCGGGGCCGCCGCCATGCCCCCTCCCCCAAGGCAGCACCCTCTCTTAAATACTGAGCCGCCCCGCCGCCCCTTACCTCACCCCGCCCTGCCCCGCCAAGCCGCAGCCGCCTCGCCGCCTGCACTGCTGCCGCTGCCGTCGCTGCCGCCGCGCGCCGCACGCTGCCGCCGCCGCTGCCGCTGCTGCGCCGCCCCGCATAGCCACCGCTGCCGCCGGAGCCTCACCCCGCCGCTGGAGTACCTCGCCGGAGGTATAGCCGCCGATGTTCACCGATCCGTTCGTTTTAGCGAACATGTTCACCGGTTAGTTTCTATTAACGAACGTCCATTCGATTAACTGTTCGTCAGTTTTCTTTTTCTAGGATTAAATCCGCGATTTATCTGATCGCGATTCCTGATCCGATATTCGTTTTAGTTTATCTTTTCGCTCGTTTATCGGAATCAGGCGATTCAAGCGCCTAGAGTTTCGTCTCGAAACCCTTTATCCGTTTAACCAACTTGAACAAGATTTTTCTACTGTAAAATTTGACCTAGATCCAGATTACTAGAACGAAGTTGTTTTCTTTCGCCGTTTGATTTTCGTTGCTTCGTTCGATTTGATTCTTTTGCCAACCGGAGTTCTTAAGTTGAACCTTCTGGTTAGATCTCTTATTTGAGTTTTACCTGTGCATTAGATGAGTACTTATTGTATGCTCGTTTGTTTGTTTGCGATAGAGTATCCGGAGTGCGCCGCCCGTTACTTCGAATCGCTAGGTTTCCCGGATCATCAGCAAGGCAAGTAACACTTTGATCATACCTTCTCCACCACCCAGTTTTATTGCATTAGATCAATCCTCACACATTGCATGATTAGGATCTAATTAAATTGTGGGATGGGAAGTAGATGAGGTAGTACCTATTACCCGTTTATTATCAAACCTTTGGGAGTTACTTCTACGTTTTCTTATTATGCCATGCTATGCTAGTAGACGTGGATTGGGTGAGTGAAATCCATGACAGATGTGAGATTTTTAATTAATGGTTTATCTAAGGTGGCAACCTAAACACACATCTGGGTGGATTGAGGCACCTGGGTATTCCAGGACTTGCCTGTTTTCTTTTGGACCGCCACCCAGGCTCAAAGGGATTATAAGACTATTCATACTAGAAACTTCCGTGTGCAGCCACAAGCTATTATGGGCTCTAGCATAGTTGACTAAGTTGTGCGAACTCTTGCAGTGGTAGACTAGAAGATGTAGGTGGTACGGTCTACCCGATTGTAAGGTGCTAGCGCTTCTGAAAGACTATGTCTCGATCATCCGTCTTCTAAAACACCATGTAGTGCGAGAAACCAAATGGAGACGATCGAGTCTTGTGGGGAAAAGTGCGCAAACCTCTTCAGAGTGTAACAAACTAATCATGATTAACCGCGTCCCCGGTTATGGACATCTTGAGTATCTAGTACCTAGATTCTCATGTGAATCTCAACATGTTACGCTAAATTAATTTTGTTGGGTTATGTTTAATGTTGATGCTTAATTGGGATTGAGAATGCTGTCAACCATTCTCAATGTTTAACAACTACCATGATAGTTAAATAAATTTTATTCCTTTGTAGTAGGGAAAAACTGGCTTTTCGCAAAAACATATAACCATAGAGCTTTTCCACCAGCCAAATATGCATATAGTATAGCTGTTTCATTCCATTACTCTCTATGTGTTACCTTGCCAGCATATTCCATGTGCTGACCCGTTTTCGGGCTGCAACGTTAATGTTGCAGACTTTTCAGATGACGATTAAGGAGTTTTAGGTCGTGGTCCTATACTTAGTGATGCGGTTGGAGTTGATGGACTCACTTATCTTCCAAGCCTTCCGTTGTTATCGTTATTAGATGGCCTTAAGCCATATTTATTGTAATAAGCTTTCTTATGAGACACTCGATGTAATAAGTGTGTGATTGCTACTCTGCTATAAATCCTCTGAGTATTGTGTGGCGTCAGCATTACTGATCCAGGGATGACACCGGAGCACAGAGATCAGACTGTTTGAGGTCTGGTCGCTACAGAGATGGTATCAGAGCACACGCTGACTGTAGGACACGACCACTAAGCTAAAAGACCTAGATCACTATTCACTCTCTTCTTCTCTGACTCCTCATCTTTTCTACTCTTTAGGATGGCGGATGCAAGGAACAAGTTCACACAACCGGATGAAGATACACCCTTTGGACGTCACGTGAAGGAAGTCACAAGATACCTGAACATAGGAGTACCAAGCTTCACGGGAACCTACAATGCCACTTTACCTGAAGAAGAGCGCTGGATGATTCAAGTTCAAGTTCCAGGAAGGACGTTCATGCCAGTCACTGAGCCCATCGAGTTTTCTTTTGATGCACCAACTTGGAGTCTAGGAAAAAGCATGGCAGCTCACATCGCCATGGGACGCATTGGAGAAGTCTACCGCAAGGATCTCAAATATACTATCTACCAGATTTTTGGGTGCCGAGATGAGCACTGGGAGATGATCAGCACCAGGAAGGATAGATCAATCGCAGCTTTTATCTAGGAATTAAACCAGCACATTCGATGACAGGAGAACCAGATGTGTGCTGACATGATAGATCTGAAGAAGGCTAAGACAAGAATCAAGGAACTAGAGGAAGAACTCAAGGCTACACGTGAAGATTATGAAGAAGAAATTGAAGTATTGGTGGAGAAGAATGACAACCTGATCAAGAAGATTGGAATATTTATGGGAGGCCCTACGCCAGTAGATGAAGACGAAGAACCCCAGGAAATTAGCCCGGAAGACTACATCATCATCGACGGCACCAACTCAGAAGAAGATAGTAGCGATGATGACTATGTTGATGAAGCTGGAGCAGATATCATGGAGTCTGCAACCGAAGAATATTTCTACTAGACCACCTCTTCAGTAGTAGTAGTCCACCATGTAAATATAGTAGTCCGAGCACTTTTGCGATAGTTAGATCGATTGTATGCCTTTGTTTGATTGATTGAAGTGAATTGTTTGCTTTTGCCTCGTGTGCATTTGGGTAGTGTTTTCTCTTTAGACCCCCTCTATTCTTATATCTCATCTTTTCTAAACCCACAGATGCCTCCGAGACATGACGCCGGATTTGCCTTCCCACCGAAGCTCACCCAGTTGATCCAGAAGCAGAACACATTGATGCAGTTGCTAGTCCAGAACCAGAATCAGGGGAACAATAACAACAACCCACCACCACCACAACAACCTGTTGACCACTTAGCCCGTTTTCTTAGGCTGAATCTGCCGGTGTTTTCCAGTAGCACCGAGCCGATAGTAGCAGATGATTGGCTCCGCAAGACAGCTAGGGAGTTGACCACAGCAGGATGCATAAATGCGGAGAAGGTGAAGTTTGCCGCACATCAGCTAGAAGGACCCGCAACATCATGGTGGGAGAATTTCACAGCCACCTTCCCAGTCGACATTGTCACATGGGACTAGTTTCAGCAGGCTTTCCGTACTGCCCATGTTTCAGCAGGAGCTATGGCCATGAAGAAGCGTGAGTTTTGTAACTTGCGCCAAGGAGGACGGACAGTTGGCCAGTATGTGGAGGAATTTAGTAAGTTAGCACGTTATACCCCAGATGACGTCGCTACGGATGCAACTAAGCAGGAGAAGTTTCTGGAAGGACTGAATGATGAGTTGAGCATGCAGTTGATGGTAGCCACCTTCAACAACTACCAGGAGTTGGTAGATCATGCTCCTATGATTGAAGGGAAGCAGCAGCAAATTGAGAATCGCAAGACGAAATATGGACAAGGAAAGTACAATTCAGGAGCTCAGCGAAGCCACGTTTTACCCCTAGACCGGGAGGACACTTTCAGCATACCCATGGAGGAGGTAGCTTGCACAATCACAATGGCACCAAGAATGGTAATGGCAATGGAGGAATCAATGGCCAGAACCGCACCAACCCCTCAACCCCAGCCAAGAAGGACCTAAGTCAAGTCACTTGTTTTAAGTGTTCGAAGACAGGACATTATGCCAATGAATGTCCTGAATTACAAAATGGAATTAGCAATGGAAGTTCTGGGAAGAAGACGAACCCTTTCAACAGGGGACAGGTGAACCACGTTAGCGTGGAGGAGGTTGAAGCTCAGCCCGATGTAGTAATAGGTAAGTTTTTGGATACTGGTGCATCGCATTCATACATCTCAAAGGGATTTGTGGATAAATACAACCTATCAACCCAAGCCCTTAGGTCACCCATGTTAGTAACCTCGCCTGGAGCAGAGTATGTGGCTAGTCTATGGTGTGATCGGTTACCATTAAGGATTGGTAACTATGTTTTTCCCTCAGACATAATAGTATTGGAATCTCAAGGATTGGATGTGATATTAGGCATGGATTGGTTATCAAAGTATGAAGGGAATATTGAATGTGCTAGTAAGTCAATTTTTTCTTACCACCCAGAAGGGAGAAGGATCAAGTATGTATCCCGGCATGTGCCAAAGAGGACCCAAGTAAATTGCCTAACAGGAGTTGTGCAGGAGGAAGTACCAGTGGTAAGAGATTTCCCTGATGTATTTCCAGAAGAGTTGCCAGGCATGCCACCGGATAGAGATATCGAGTTTTTGATTGAGCTATTGCCAGGCACAGGGCCAATATCAAAGAGACCATATAGGATGCCAGCAAATGATTTGGTGGAAATTAAGAAGCAGATTAAGGAGTTACTGGATAAGGGATATATTCGCGCAAGTTCTTCACCTTGGGGATCGCCAGTACTTCTAGTGGAGAAGAAGGATGGATCGTTAAGGATGGTTGTTAATTATCGAGGATTGAATGAAGTAACGATCAAGAACAAGTACCCACTACCAATGATCAACGATCTGTTTGATCGATTGCAAGGAGCTAAGGTATTTTCCAAGATCGATCTGCGATCAGGATACCACCAGTTGAAGATTCGAGAACAGGATATTTTGAAGACAGCTTTAACTACCAGATATGGGCTATATGAGTACACCGTTATGTCATTTGGTCTGACTAACACACCTGCCTATTTTATGAACATGATGAACAAAGTGTTTATGGAGTTTTTGGATAAGTTCGTCGTAGTGTTCATTGATGATATCCTGGTTTACTCGAAGAATGAAGAGGAGCATAAGGAGCATTTGCGTTTGGTACTTCGAAAACTCAGAGAACATCAATTATATGCCAAGTTCAGAAAATGTGAGTTTTGGTTGAAGGAAGTAGGATTCCTCGGACATGTTATATCTGGTGAAGGTATAGTAGTAGATCCCGCTAAAGTTGAAACCGTGACCAAGTGGGAAGCCCCAACAACAGTTGGAGAGATCCGGAGTTTTCTTGGACCCGCAGGATACTATCGGAGATTTATTGAGAATTTCTCAAAAATTGCGAAGCCTATGACAGAGTTATTAAAGAAGGATACCAAGTTCATATGGACAGAAGAGTGTGAGGCTAGTTTCCAGGAGTTGAAGAAACGTTTGGTTACCTCACCAGTGTTGATTTTGCCAGATCAAACCAAGGACTATGAGGTGTATTGCCACGCTTCACGTCGAGGACTTGGAGCAATACTTGTGCAGGAAGGGAGAGTTGTTTCATATGCCTCAAGACAATTGAAGCCTCATGAGTTAAATTATGCTATGCATGATTTGGAGTTAGCAGTCGTAGTGCATGCCTTGAAAACATGGAGGCATTTTCTCATTGGAAATCATTGTGAGGTGTACACGAATCATAAGAGTTTGTAGTACATTTTCACACAGAAGGAGTTAAATCTCAGACAAAGGAGATGGTTGGAGCTTATCAAGGATTATGATATGAAATTGTATTATCACCCCGGAAAGGCTAATGTAGTAGCTGACGCATTAAGCCGCAAGAGCCATGTCAATACGTTAATGACAGGAGAAATACCAAGGGAGTTAGCAGAAAATCTTCGTGAACTATGTTTGGAAATAGTTCCGAGAGGCTATGTAGCAGCATTGGACATTCAGTCAACTTTGATGGATAGAATCAGAGAAGCTCAGAAAGCTGACAGAGAGATTGCCGCTATAAAGGAGAAACTGAGCAAAGGAAAAGCTAAAGGATTTCGTGAGGATGAACACGACACCCTATGGTTTGAAGACCGTGTTTACATGCCCAATGAACCGGAGATCAGGAAGTTGATACTGCAAGAGGCACACGACTCACCATATTCGATTCACCCAGGAAACACCAAGATGTATTTGGATTTGAAGGATATTTTCTGGTGGACCGGAATGAAGAAGGATATAGTGGAGTATGTAGCAGTTTGTGATGTATGTCAGAGAGTAAAGGCAGAGCATTAGAAGACAGCAGGATTGTTACAACCATTGCTGATACCCGAATGGAAGTGGGATAGGCTAGGCATGGATTTTATCACAGGATTGCCCAGGACTCGTTCAGGCTATGACTCAATTTGTGTTGTAGTTGATCGATCGACGAAGGTAGCTCATTTCATCCCAGTAAAGACCACATACACCAGTGCTAAGTTGGCAAAGATATACATGATCAGGATCGTATGTTTGCATGGAGTTCCAAGGAGTATCGTATCAGATAGAGGAACCCAGTTTACCTCAAAGTTCTGGAAGTAGTTGCACGAAACTTTGGGTACCAGGCTAGAATTCAGTACAACTTTTCATCCACAGACAGATGGACAGACCGAGAGAGTCAATCAGATTTTGGAGGATATGCTGAGAGCTTGTGCGCTAGATTATGGATCTAGTTGGGACGATAATTTGCCATATGTAGAGTTCTCTTACAACAACAGTTACCAAGCCAGTTTAAATATGGCCCCTTTCAAAGCTTTGTACGGAAGGAGGTGCAGGACACCGTTGTCACGGGACGAAGTTGGAGACCACCAGTTGTTTGGACCTGACTTGATTAAAGAGTCTGAACAGAAGGTGAAGTTGATTCGCGATAGGCTCAAGGTAGCCCAGTCCAGACAGAAAGGTTATGCAGATTCTAAATGCAAGGAGATAGTTTACGAAGTCGGAGATAGAGCTTATCTTCGAGTATCTCCACTTCGGGGAACAAAGCGTTTTGGAGTTAAAGGGAAGTTAGCACCACGATTTGTAGGACCATATAGAGTTTTGGAGCGTATGGAAGAAGTGGCCTACAAGTTGGAATTGCCTAAAGGATTGTCAGGAGTTCATGATGTGTTCCATGTTTCTCAGTTGAAGAAATGTCACGCGGAGATGGCTGACATACCTTTGAGAGACACAGTGCCTTTGGAAACTATTCAGTTGGATAACGATTTTACGTACGAGGAGAAACCAATTAAGATTCTTGAGTTTGCTAGCCGAGTTACTCGCAGCAAGGTTATCAAGTTTTGCAAAGTTCAGTGGAGCCACCACACGGAGGATGAAGCCACCTGGGAACGAGAGGAAGATTTGCTCAAAGACTACCCTCACCTATTTTCTAGCCAACCCGAATCTCGAGGGCGAGATTCATCTTAAGGGGGTAGGTTTGTAACATCCCAAATTTTCAATTTGGAATGTTATACATTAGATCATCAATGCATATCATATTTATTCTGCATTTTGGTTGATCCTAGAAATTCTACGCAACTCAATGACCCACGGAGAGAGTTGGGGATTTCGATATTTTCATATTTGAGTTCTCTCAAATTTTGAGAATAGGATCATTTGATTTTATTTATTTTATCATCAATTATTTCTATTACAAAACTATGATAGAGGGAATAAAATGACTTCCCCAAAATAAAGAAATATTGAGGACTTAATAATAAAATCAAATAAGATTTTATTTCGTAGTTTTTTGGTGTTTTATTTGATTTAGGAAAAATGTGCGTTTTTCAAAATTGCATTTAGGTCCCAAATAAATGTTCACCCTGTGAGGCTTGATTTTAGAAGCCCGTGGAAATTTATTTCGGAATTTTGGAGTCCGTTTAGTATTTCTTTTTTTCTTTTTCCGAGCGGAATATATATTAAAAAAACGCGTCGCGCGCCGACTGGGCCTAGGCCCAGCCGACGGCCCACCCCGCCGCCTGCGTCTCCCTCCAGGAGACTGGAACCCTGGTTTGCCGTGGGTGAATCTTTGCTCTTGCAGCCCCCGGCAATACTGGCTTGCCGGGGCCTAGATGCTGGTTTGTTCTTTTTTTTCTCCCCAAGTGGTTCGGCAAGGATATCTATGTGTCCTGTGAACCAAAGAAGACAAAAGAAAGACAAAGAGACGCACACTCGACCTCTAAGCTAGGGGTTAGTCGCCGCTAAGCACTATCAACCCTAACCAAGGACGAGACTCGACCTAGCATGCATGCTATAACTTAGGGCGCCAGCGCTTCATTTATTTATGCTCAGGGTCTGCGCCTGGCTTTGTACAAAGGGTTACATGCGTCATCGACAAGGCTCGTAAAAAGGTGGCTTGCCGAGGGGCCCGGCAAGCCGCGCCTCATGGGTAAAACTTGCGAAGATGCTCAATTTTAGAGGAATTACTCACCGGAGCGGCATCTTCGGTCTCCAGGCGGACTGCGTCGGGCCTGGTGATACGTATTACCCGATAAGGGCCTTCCCACTTTGGCGTCAACTTGTTGGAATTCTTGGCCGATTGAACGCGCCGAAGAACAAGGTCGCCTTCCTCAAAGCTTTGGGCATGAACCTTGCGGCTATGGTAGTGGCGCAAGGCTTGCTGGTAGCGCGCTGATCTCACAGCCGCCCGAAGACGATCTTCCTTAGGGAGCGTTGTGTCATCTTGCCGCAATTTCTCTTGCTCAAGCTCGTTATAAGCGAGTACTCGAGGAGACCCGTATATGAGTTCCATGGGGAGAACTGCTTCTGCCCCGTATACCAGGGCAAAGGGTGTCTGGCCGATGGCTCGATTTGGTGTCGTTCTAATTGACCAAAGAACCGCCGGTAATACATCAATCCAGCGTCTTCCACTCTTGTGCAGTCTGTCAAAGGTCTTTGTCCTCAGGCCTCGCAGTACTTCAGCATTTGCCCTCTCAGCTTGACCATTGCTTCGTGGGTGAGCAACGGAAGCGAAACAGACCTTGCTGCCGAGGTCTTGAATATATTGCATGAAGGTGTGGCTTGTGAACTGCGTGCCGTTGTCGGTGATGACCCTATTGGGTACACCAAAACAGCACACCAGTCCTTTGAAGAACTTGACGGCTGACTATGCTGTGACCTTCCTCACTGCTTCCACTTCTGGCCACTTTGTGAACTTGTCGATTGCAACGTACAAGTACTCTAAGCCCCCGACACCGCGGGGGAAAGGGCCCAGTATGTCGAGCCCCCAGACCGAGAAAGGCCAGGTGAGAGGAATGGTTTGAAGGGCTTGAGCTGGCTGATGAAGCTTCATTGAATGGAACTGACACGCTTCACACCTGGTGACTAGTGTCGTTGCATCCTGGCGGGCGGTGGGCCAGAAGAAGCCTTGCCGAAACGCTTTGCCGGCAAGGGCCCTCGACCCTATGTGGGATCCACATATCCTCCATGTATCTCCGCCACAGCCCCAGTCCTTCCTCTAGAGGGATACACTTCAATTTCACATCGTTCGGCCTCTTTCTGTACAGGACGTCATCGACGAAGTGGTACATAGTAGAGCAACGGCTACTTTTTCCGCTTCTTCCTGCTCCTCAGGAAGTTTCCCTGTTTGGAGGAATCGGACGGTATGCTGTGCCCACGCTGGAGCTTGGGGCTCGATGGCGAGGACTAAAGGCATTTCCTCCACTATAGGAGCGGCTGTCTCCACGGCAACTGCTTGATTCTCTATCAGAGCTAGCCATCCTATGGCGGGCTCAGTGTCTCCGGCAACATCCTTGCCGGCGGCTTCGGGGAGCTCGGCGGGAAAGTACTTGCCGGGCCCTGATTTTCTCCTCTTGTTCTGCTCTGTTGATGGATCAACGGAAGGCTGAGTGAGCCGAAGCACAATGGTTCCTGCTTCCATAGGTAGCCTGAGGGCAGCGTGTTTTGACAGGTAATCGGCGATGTCATTCTCCGCTCGGGGAACGTATTCTGCCTGTATACCATCAAAACGCTCCTCCAGCTTTCTCAGTTCATCGACGTAGGCCTTCATCAATGGGCTCTGGTAATCCTTATTGACTTTCTTGACGACAAGTTGCGAGTCGCCTCTGACGACGAGTTTCTTGATTCCAAGGTCCGCCGCAATCCTAAGACCGGCAAGCAGCCCTTCGTATTCAGCTATATTGTTTGTTGACACCTCCCTGGGAAGTGCATCTGGATCACGTACTTGAGGTGCTCTCCAGTGGGAGCGACAAGCAGTACACCAGCCCCGGTGCACTATAAGGAGAAAGCTCCATCAAAGTACATGATCCAGTCGCAACTTGCCTCCTTGCCTGGGAGAGCAGTATCTTGGGCTTCTTCATCAAGCGTCGCGGTCCATTCTGCAATGAACTCTGCCAGGACACGGCTTTGAATCGTCGAGGTATTCTCAAACTTTAGGCCAAAGCTAGACAGTTCCAGTGCCCACTCTACGATTCTTCCCGTTGTGTCCGGATTGTGCAATGTCCGTTGCACAGGGAGGCGAGTGACGACAGTGATTTCGTGCGCCCGGAAGTAGTGACGCAGCTTCCTCGAGGCCATAAGAAGGCCGAAGAGCAGTTTCTGCACACCGGAGTACCTTGATCTAGCCCCCTGCAGGAGGGAACTAACAAAGTAGACCGGGTGCCGTATCATTTTCTTCTTCGGCGGCACTCCAACTGGCTGTGTTGTCTCTGCATCAGTGGCATCAGGCTCTGTCGCTGCCATTACCTTGTCATCAATTTCTCTCTGTGCCACTAGTGCGGCGCTGACCACTTGGTTCGTTGCTGCGAAGTATAGCAGCAACGGTTCCCGTGTCCTAGGCGCAACTAGTATTGGCACGAAGGAGAGGTACCTCTTCAAATCTTGCAATGCTGCTTCGGCTTCTGGTGTCCACTCCATCGGGCACGCCTTTTTCGAAATCTTGAAAAAGGGAAGGGCGCGCTCGGTGGACTTGGAAATGAACCTACTCATGGCGGCAACGCAACTAGAAAGTCGACGCACATCCTTGACTCGCTTGGGTGCTTCAATCTGCTCTATAGCTTTGATCTTGTCCGGATTGGCCTCTATCCCGTGCTGCGACACAAAGAACCCGAGGAGCTTGCCGGACGGGATGCCGAAGACGCACTTCTCAGGGTTCAATTTGAGATTGATCTTGCGTAGGTTTGCAAATGTTTCTTGTAAATCCGGTATGAGGGTTGCCCTGTTCTTGGTTTTGACCATTATATCATCCATATAAGCTTCCATATTTCTATGGAGCTGGGGTTCAAAACCAATCTGGACCGCCCTTGCAAACGTTGAACCAGCACTCTTCAACCTGAAAGTCATCTGTATGAAACAATACGTACCACATGGGGTGATGAATGCCGTTTTCTCTTCGTCTTCTCTTGTCATGAAGATCTGGTGGTAGCCGGAGTAGGCATCGAGGAATGACAACAAATCACACCCAGCCATGGAGTCAACAATCTAGTCGATGCGCGGCAACGGGAAGGGGTCTTTGGGACAAGCCTTATTGATATATGTGTAATCAATACACAGCCTCCACTGCCCATTTGCCTTGCGCACTACCACTGGATTGCCAACCACGTTGGATGGAGCACTCCTCTTACCAAATCCGCTGCTTCTAGTTTCCGGATCTCCTCTGTGATGAACTCTTGTCGTTCCAAGGCTTGCTTTCTGACCTTCTTCTTGACCGGCCGCGCATGAGGATAGACAACAAGGTGGTGCTCAATCACCTCCCTGGGAACACCGGGGATGTCTGATGTATGCAAACACGTCGACATTCACCCGCAGGAAGGTGACGAGCGCGTCTTCCTATTTGTCGTCAAGGGCGTAGCTTATGGTAAAAGCCCCTCCCGTGTCGTCCTCCTTGACAGAAACCTTCTTGGTTCCCGGTGGTGTGGCCCTGGACTTCTTGTTTCTGTCGGTGGAGCTCTCTGGCACGTCCTCGACAGGAGCGCTACACTCTGAAGAGGTGCGCTTGCCGGAGTGGGTGCCTGAGGTCCCACCGGTCTTCTTCTTTTTCCTTCCCGGGGCTCCAGCGGCAGGAGCAAGCGCCTTAGCAGTTTCGGCTGCTGCAACTGCTTGTTGGTAGAGTTGGTCAGCGCAAATTAGCTCATCCTTCTTGTATGATGGGACGGTGATGATCGTCATAGGCCCCGACATCTTCAGGGTGTTGTAGGCGTAATGGGACGCTGCCATGAACTTGTCCAGCGCTGGGCGGCCAAGGATCTCGTTGTAAGGCAAGGGGATCTTGGCAACATCGAACACAGTCCTTTCTGTCCTATAGTTCAGATCACTCCCAAAAGTCACGGGCAACGTGACCTTTCCCTTTGGTTGACTTCTTCCCGGGTTGACCCCCTGAAACGTGCCCGTCTCTTCAAGGTCTTCATCAGGAATCTGTAGTTTCTCGATCACAGCAGGCGAGATTAAGTTCAGACTGGCCCCGCCATCGACTAGCATCTTTGTCACCTTGAGGTTGCATATTGTTGGTGAAACCAACAATGGCAAGCGCCCGACTGCAGTAGTGCGATCAGGGTGATCCTCAGTGTCAATAATGATAGGTGTGCTTGACCACTTCAGCGTCCTTTGGGCATCAAACGACGGCTCTGCCGCTATAATCTCACGCGCCCACTGTTTAAGCTAGCGGTGAGAGGTATGCAGCGAGGCGCCGCCATCGACGCACATGGCCTCCGTAGCTTTCTGAAATTCTTGGTCACCAGACTCATCGTCTTCTTCGCGATCATCATCTTCTGGCTTTTTGTCACGGCCCCGGGCGGGCCTCTCCTGCTGTTTATCTTTGCCGCGATGGCCCGCCTGGCCGTTACGCTTCTTGCCGAACCCCTCAGCACCGTCCTGGCCTTTCTCCTTGTCCCGCCTCTCATATTCAGCCCTCTGCTTCTCAGCAAGGAGCTCAACCTGTCGGCAGTTCTAGAGATCATGGCCTTTGGTGTGATGGATCTTGCAGTATTGCTTGTCGGAGCTTCCTGGCTCCTCGGCAGCCGCCAAGGCCCGGCAGGCGACACATCCGGCAATTTCCTTGACGGGGTCATCTGCCTTGGTTTTCTTGGCAGAGCCGGCGTCGTCAGATCCCTTGACGGCAAGCACGGCTTTACCTTTGCGCTTCCTGTTGCGGGGCCGGCATTTCTTCGCCGGGGTGGCAGTGTCCTCATCTGAGGAGTCGGTTTCCACGCCGGCATCTTCGTCGGGGTACTTCCTTCCCTCTTCAGCTCGGGCACATATGTCAGCAAGAACATAGAGTGCCGCCACATCTTTCACCTTGTTTATTGCCAGCTCTTCGCGCATCTTGCGGTTACGCACGTTCTGATGGAACGCGCTGATGATGGCGGTAGGGTGAACATTAGGGATATTGTACTGTACCCGACTGATCCTCTGTATATACTTGCGCAGAATCTCGCGTCCCTTCTAGGGAATGACGTGCAGGTCGCTTGCTTGGCCATGGGCTAGGTGACCTCCAGTAAAGGCGCCCACAAACTCATGGCACAAATCCGACCAGGAGGAAATAGAGTCTACCGGCAAGTGCATCAACCACGACATGGCGTTGGGTTTAAGAGCCAATGGAAAGTAATTCACAAGCACCTTATCGTCGTGGGCTCCGGCAGCTTGCATCGCGATGTTGTAGATGTTGAGGAACTCAGACGAGTGGGTCTTGCCATTGTACTTCTCGCCAACGTCAGGTTTGAAGGTGCGGCGAGTGGGCCACTGGAACTGCCACAGCTCACGGGTAAAAGCCGAACAGCCTAACTCGTAAGGTAGGCCTCCAGGGCTCTCCGGGGCCAGGTGGTTCGCAGCAGGCCCTGCTCGCCTATCTAACTGGTGGCGCGCTCCGCGCCGGCGCTCGATAGTGGTTCGAGCGTCTTCATGGGCTCGTTCTCGAAGAACTTGGCGCTGGTCACAGTGGGTCCGTGGGTCAGACGACGCTATGGAGATGTCGTCGCTCATGACGTCGCGACGAGCTGGCGTCCGCGGTACTGGATGGGGAAAAGGTGAATGCACCATGGTCGCGGTGCCGCCGGCTTTTCCGCCACTGGTGCGTGGGACTCCATCGGAGCGTCGACACGGGGGCCCCACCGGATTTGGTTCGTCTTTGTTGGCCACCGCAACAAGGCATCGGATAGTGGCTCTCCATTCGTCGAGTTTCCCCGTAGTGGGAGGAAAGTTGAGGAGCAATTGCGCGCGCCAGGGCCTCTGCTGGCGTCGGTGGCAATGGAACCTGCACGGATCGCGACGCGCTTCGACTTCTGACCACGTCAGAAGGAGCTCTATCACGACCCCGCGGTCACATGCCATTTTCACCAGCGCTTCGGCGAGTGGGCAGGTCTTCTACGTCCCGGGAGTGGCGCTCGGGGCTCTTCCCGCGGCAACGCCCGGGATCTTCGGCGTGATTACGCCGTTCGTCACGCGCTGCCTGGGAGGAGCGCGCTGTTGGCGCTGACATGGGAGTATTGGAGGCCCTTGCGTCGCCTTCGGGTGGGGCGGTGATGACCTTGGAAGGCCCCGCTCCGCCCGCGGAGGGCTTTAACATACATACCACATGGGGTGATGAATGCCATTTTCTCTTCGTCTTCTCTTGTCATGAAGATCTGGTGGTAGCCGGAGTAGGCATCGAGGAATGACAACAGATCACACCCAGCCGTGGAGTCAACAATCTGGTCGATGCGCGGCAACGGGAAGGCGTCTTTTGGACAAGCCTTATTGATATCTGTGTAATCAATACACAGCCTTCACTTCCCATTTGCCTTGCGCACTACCATTGGATTGGCCAACCACATTGGATGGAGCACTCCTCTTACCAAACCTGCTGCTTCCAGTTTCCGGATCTACTCTATGATGAACTCTTGTCGTTCCAAGGCTTGCTTTCTGACCTTCTGCTTGACAGACCGCGCATGAGGACAGACAGCAAGGTGGTGCTCAATCACCTCCCTGGGAATGCCGGGGATGTCGGATGCTTGCCATGCAAACATATCGACATTCGCCCACAGGAAGGTGACAAGCGCGTCTTCCTATTTGTCGTCAAGGGCGGAGCTTATGGTAAAAGCCCCTCACGTGCCGTCCTCCTTGACAAAAACCTTCTTGGTTCCCGGCGGTGTGGCCCTGGACTTCGTGTTTCTGTCGATGGATCTCTCTGGCACGTCCTCGACAGGAGCGCTACACTCCGAAGAGGTGCGCTTGCCGGAGTGGGTGCCTGAGGTCTCACCGGTCTTCTTCTTTGCTCTTCGTGATCTTGGCCTTGGCGTCGTCCTAGTTCCCTTGAGCTTCGGTCTTACCGTGACTCACCTCCCTTGCCTTGCTTGGTGTGGTGGCCCCGTTGAGCAATACTGGCTTGCCAGGTTCGGGCTGCGAGGATGCATAAAACCCTACTCCTTCTTTGGTGGATGTATATTCCTATTCTTGAGCAAGCTCTGGGGCATTAGGAGCTCCAAAAAAGCCAAATCCTCCTCCTGGTTGCCTCAGGCCTCCTTTTATAGAAAAAGGGGGTTGCCACAGTGGCACGCAGGAGGTGGAAAGGGTACAGTGATGGGAGGTTATCCCTTGCATTACATGACAAGGCGCATTTAATCCGTCTTGCTTAGGTGTCCTTGCTTTATCGGGGACGGGGGAGAAACTTGTCTCGTCCGTCGCCGCTCCTTCTTGTGTCGACACGCGCCCTGGCCAGCGATGCCTGTGATGCCATGTTGGTAGGCAGGCAGCTGAGGTGACGCTGTGGAGGGTTTTCACGAAGATCTGCATGCCGCCACGTAGGTGCCTGCCCAGCTGGTTGGGTCAGCAGCCGCATGCGTACGATGGTGGAGGTTTAGTCGGCGTGGGCCTGATGGTGGCCCTTCGGATGTCCTCCCGAGGCCCCGGCAAGGGTCTTGCCGAGGCGCCTGCTGTCATCCCCGGCAAGGCGCTTGCCGGGGGTCTCGTGGTCTTCCCTGGCTGGTATCTCGCCAAAGGTCGTCGCCTTCTTAGTGCGTATCTGATCTTGAATGTGTTCACAAAGATCTGCATGCCACCACGGGGATGTCTCCCGAATCCTTGCCCCTTGAGGGCAGTGGACTCAAGGGTAATTTGCTTCATAGGCGTGGGGCGAGTCGCCACGGCAAGGGTCTTGCCGGGGTTGCCAAAGCTGTCTCCCGGCAAGGATCTTGCCGGGGGAGTCCGCTTCGTCCCTTTTGCTCTTCGTGGTCTTGGCCTTGGCATCGGTCTTACCCTGGCTCACCTCCCTTGCCTTGCTTGGTGTGGTGGTGCCCGTGGCTCAGACTGTCCGTGCACAGTTATAGGCATACAAAAAAGTGTACCCCTATTTTTGTACACCGACAGGAGCCCCCGGACCTGGGCCACACATAAGCGCAACGCGTTGTTGGGCTAGGCCCAAAAACGGTGCGCGGGCAGGCGGGGCGGTTTTTTACCGCGGTACGTTTTTTCGTGCGTTGCGCTTCCCACGACTCCTGTCAGGACCCCGATTCCAAGTCACATCGATCTAGCTGGTAACACTTCATATCACTTTGCGGCCTCACGCACGGTATTCCCACGGGTGTCACCTTACCATGGCCTGAGACCGTTTGTGCCTTTTGGCTCAGGTATATGATAGTGTCGCTAGCATCCATATGATGGAGAACCCGGGCCGACATGGCTAGTCGTGAACCCAAAGCGGCACTAACCTATGGGGACAGGCATACATGAATCACATCGAGCGTGTCGGTCAGCAGCGTGTGAATCCGGGCTGTAGCACTGGGCTAACAGGACTCCGGTAACCCGGGCTGTAGCAGGCCAGGCAGAACTCCGGATGTCACCGTGTGACATTTCCCCGAAGGGACAGACACAGGAACGAAGTGAAACACATGCCGGCTAGTCAAGTGTCCTGAACAGTAGTGCTTGGCTAACTGGACTCCAGTGAATCGGGCTGTAGCAGACTACTATGGCTCATGGAAGCACTAGACTACATTTCCCCATAACAGAGGCTGCCAAGGATAAACAACTAGATTGTCGGATCCCACACATACCAAGCATTTCAATCATACACACAATATGCTCGATATGTGTAAATACAAAATGGCATCACAACATAACTCTACAACTTAAGCTATTTATTCATTAGGCTCCGAGGAGCGAGATATTACAAACATGAGTCTCATGAGCCAACATTCAGGGCATACAAGCAACAAGCACATGCGGAAGCTTAACATGTCCGAGTACAGACATCTACAAATGAAAAAGGCTAAGAAGCCTGACTAACTACTAGATCCTGCCGCGAGGTATCAAGCTAAATGTCGAAGTCCACGTGGAACTACTAGCGAGACTGAAGCCTCTCTACAAAAACATAAATTAAGCAAACGTGAGTAAAATTGGACTCAGCAAGACTTACAACAGAACTAACTACATATGCATCGGTATCAACAAAGGGGGTGGTGGAGTTTAACTGCAGCAAGCCAGCTTTGACTCAGTGGCTAACCTGAACTACGACTGCAAGCAACTCTTTTGGGGTGGCGCACACGAGTCCACATATTCACCATTCAATACACCACTATGGATCCGCTCCCGTCTCCCTACGAGAAGGCCATCCATAGCACTCACGCTTATCTTGAGAGTTTTAGGGTATCCACTTTCACTTGTCTATGAACTGTTATAGGCAACCCAGAAGTCCATTAGCGCGGACACGGCTATTCGAATAGATGATGTTAACCCTGCAGGGGTGTACTTCTTCACACACGCTCTCTCCACTTACCGCCATTTACACGACATGTACTCGGCAACCTTCAAGCGAAAGCCCAACGAGGGTGTCGGCCACGGCCTACCTAAACACTTAAGTCTCTAGTCCAGGTTTATCGCCTATCCAGGTTCCATCCGTAGGAAGTCCGGCCGAGGTTTCCACATACAGCCCCGAACGATGTGAACAGGGTTTCCGAGACACCAAACGGGCGCCTGGTACACCGTGCCACGGTGTATCTACTGCAACATAGCCCACCCCTAGGGTTAGCGCGACGCACGGCCGCCAACACATAACCTACAAACACCATAAACTATTTGCACCTCCTGGACAGAGTACTAGGGTGATTAAGAAACCAAGAGGTCCATTGGTTTCGGGCCCAATGCGTGGTAGTAACTATTTCATGGATCACAAACACAGAACTCAATTCCTGAGGATGGCTTCAATGAGACAACCCACCATGTACTCCTACATGGCCTCTCACCGCTACCTTTACCAAATTGTGTTCACACACTTAGCTCTCAAGAGTAGGACATGTTTACACACCTCCGATTCATCCTCGATGAATCAGACCTGACTCAACTCTAAGCAGTAGCAGGCATGACAAACAAGCATGAATGAGTAGGCACATCAGAGCTCAAACAACTCCTACTCATGCTAGTGGGTTTCATCTATTTACTGTGGCAATGACAGGTCATGCAGAGGATAAGGGGTTCAACTACCGCAACAAGTAACAAATGAATCGTTGTTGTCCTAATGCAATAAAAGAGAGCAGGAGCGAGAGAGTGGGCTTGTATCGGAATGAACAAGGGGGTTGTGCTTGCCTGACACTTCTGAAGATATTATAGCTCTTCATTGGTGTCATCGAACTCGTCGTCGGGACCCGTCTACCGAGAGGGGACAAACACCGAGAACTGAGAAAGAACACAATCGATGCGATGCGACACTATGATGCATGATCATGACATGGCAATATGCTGTGATTTGGGCTAATGCATCTAGCTATGAATTAAATGACGTTGGTTTGAATACAAGATTCAAATTCAAACTCCATATATGATTAGTTAAATGCCATTTATTTGTTTTTTCCAAAACAGAGGACAAACATTGTTCAAACATGCATGAAAATGCCATAAACAGATTCCTTGAATTTTTCTGATAATTTTTCATATATAAATTATTTAATTTGGAGTTACGGTTGAATTTCTAAGATTTTTAGAAGTTTTGGGCATTTTCTGAAAATAATAAATCATTTAAGATTTATTTAAATTCCAAAAAAGGTTTTACTGTGTCAGCATGACATAAGAGTGACGTCATTAGGTCAATTGTGGCTATCCAGGTCAAACCTGACTAGTGGGACCCACTGGTCAGTGACACAGAGCAACCTACAGATGCTGATACGTGGGACCGGGTCAATGCTGACGTGGCCAGGTCAAACTGACCTGTGGAGCCACATCCATTAGCTTAAACTAAGCAGTGAGATAAACCTAAGACTAATTAAGGGCGTGGGTTCCATCTGTCAGTGGCCCATGTGGTTAGTTAGTGGGGTGATTATCCCCTAACCGTGGTTGTCACGGCGCGTCCGAAGGTGGCCTTAGGAATGCCTGAGGTGGACGGTAGCGTCGACGGCGACATCAGCAGCGGCGGCCGGAGCTCGAGCGATTGCGGGGTTGGTGTTGTGGCGTGCAAATGGCCATTCCAAGGCGCGTGAGTTGCTCTACTGCGTGCGGCGAACACATCAGACGCACGCTCGGGACCAAAAGGTCACTGGAGCCACGCCGACGTTGAGCTCAGGCGGTGGTGCGTTTCGGTCTCGGTGAACGTGACGGCTAGAGGACGAGAAAGATGCAGGAAAGAGAGGGGAAATGCGGCAGAGCTCACTGGGGGGTCATTGAGCAGCTCAGTGGCCTCGAGGAGATGGCGGAGACGGTGAATCGGGCGGCGGCATCCGGCGGCCGTGGACGGGGAAGAAAGATCGCGGCATCATCTTGGGGTCCTCCGGCCTTGCGTGGGTCGGCGGAGAGGTGCGCGGCAGCAAGGCAGAGCTCGTGGGCTAGCGGGATTGGCGCGGGGTTGCTGGTGGCCGCGGTGGTGTTCGTCGGTGCACTCTGGCTCATCCGGGCGGCTGCAAAGGAGAGAGCAGAGGAGAGGGAAGAGGCACGGGAGAGTGAGGGAGTGGCCAGGGAGCTGCATCACGTCTCGAGGGCGTGGGGGGGGAGGAGAGCTTGCTAGTGTGAAGCAAGAGCTGGCGCAGCCGGTGTCGTGCTCTGGTTCGCCTGTGCCTACTGGTAGAGGTAGAAGACGGTCATGCCCCTGTGGGCTGGGCCTCTACAGTGCTGGGCTGGGCCAGGGAGGTGAGCGGCAGGTAACTCTTCCCTCTTCTCTTTTCTGTTTTCATTTATTTAATTCTCTGTTGTTTGTTTTGAATTAGTAGAAATACTAATCCACTTTAGAAAATTCTAAAAATAATCATAGGCACCTTTGGAATTACTCCCAACAGCCTAAAAATACTTTCAAAAGTATTTGGGCATTTAAAAGTATTTATAGTATTTTAAATGCCCAAATGCAAATAGTTATGTCTTAATTCAAAAGTCCAAAATGGCTCCAAAATTTATGAACCCATTTTTGGCAGAGGTTTTAGCCAGAACCAAAAATGATGAACATTTTTTAAGGGCATATTGGGTTCATTGAAAATATTTAAAGTTGGGCCTATTTGCATTGCTTTGGTGCCATGGGTTTGATCATCCCCATTTCAGTTTCATAAAAAAATAAACATGATGCCATGATGATCATGCAAGAGTAAGCAAAGCTGAGCTAGGGTTGTGACAACTCACCCCCACTAAACAAGAATCTCGTCCCGAGATTCAGGTCGTGAGGTAAGAAGACAGAGGGGGCACCAACTAACACAATCTTCTTGATCCAACTACTCTTCTCGAAGATGTTGATTCATTGCATCATATTAATCTTGACATCTTTGCTTTCGAGATCTTCACCAAACACGACAAGGGAAAGAGAGGGAAGCTCTACAGGATTCGATCTTCATGAAGATCAAGCAAATCATGATCAACTCACAGAATGAGATGTAATAACATCTCTCGAACTAAGACACAAAACACACATAGAGAGGGATGGAAGAAACAGATGGCAAAAGTTCAATTTGGTAGGCAACAATTCCACACCTAAGAAGATGGTGGACGAAGGCAAAGTAGCGAGGAGTTAATTCCACACCTAAGAAGATTCCATAACGGGGCACCTTAGGAAAGGTGACTTGTAGAATTATTCCCTTAAGTGGCAAAAAGAATTACTTTTGATTTAGAAATCATTGAGACTCTTTATACCAGCCTAAGGCAATCACAATTGATCATTTGAAGGAGTTCAAAGAAATGACATACTTGGACTAGAAAGGAAGATGTGGACTACCTTGTTGAAAACAACGCAATGGATGATTTTGCTTATCATCGAAAATGGATGGGACCCATGGTAAGTCCACTCTTGAAGATCATCCTGAACAACAACTACTGAGGTGCAAGATGGGAACAAAATGCAGATGTTGGGAATGATTCTGGTAACTGGGAAGAAATCAATAGTCGAGAGTGAGTCCACTGTTTGAAAAGGTTATAACATAACCGAGGAAACTGGAAGCAAATCCCAGTTAACGCCAACAGTAAAACCTGGTGCTTGCGCATGCCCTCAAGAACTTGAGCATCTCTATATTCATCAAGGTTTTACCAATATCCGTGTCAAGGATCCTGGCAACACAACATATCACCATGATGAATGGTGATGGGTGATGCAGATGCAAAGGAAGATAACACTTTCTCAGATTTCACCTTAGCGAGGCCAAGGGAACAAAATCTGGATGATCGACCGAGAGACATATAGCACTCCGCTTCTAATGTTCTCCTTGATGTGCTAGTGTATCCCATTCGTAGATATGTTTTGATATATAGAACATCAAGTAAAAGATCGGACTTCGGGAGCACAAAAATCCGTAAGGATTAACTACGGAGGTAAATTCTACGAAATCCTCATGGGAAGGTGGCCAACTTTCTTCAATCGAGATACTATAATAATAGGTCTTCCGGCTGGATGTGTTGGCTATGACATCCACCTTACCGGTTATAGAGAGACTAATATTATAGTTCTTGGAAAATGCTCCAACCATCATATCCGCCTTAGATTCAGATCTGGTTGGTGTCAGGATATTCCAGACTCATCGAGTCTAGAAAGGAAAATGAAGGTTTGCAACACAAATCGACGAGATGACGTTGCGAGATTCTCGAGGGAATGAACTACGGTAGTAAGCTCCAAAACATGAGCCGGTTCTGTTACAAGCATGTGAACACGCTGTCCTAGACAAGCATGGTCACCTGGTAGTCTTAAAATGAAACACTACCGAGTTCAGGGGGAACCATCCACAAGGATATCGGAGTCCTTCCGTAGGTCTAACTCTTAAGAAGAAACTTCTACTCCGTGAACAAATCAATCAGTGGCTTGGTGTGCTAGGGATACATATAGAATGTAGATGATTAGTCTATCAGACCATAGAATACTTCACACATGCATGACTGACTTGGTATGATTCCAGAGGAAGCAAAAACAAACTTTCTCGAATTCACGGCGGCAACATACATCAGATGCACATGAATTAGAGGAAGTCATATCTTTCAACCGGACATATGCTTCATGATCGGGACATGAGGGCAATGCTTATAAAGTTTCCAACACTAGTGTAATGTTCAATGTGAATCATGGGGGAGACAAAATGCTGCTGATGGGCTCAACAGCAACTCATCGGAATCTCCATATCACTGGACTTCCACCATCACGTGAACACGGTGATAGCATTGGTCAGACCAAAAGATGTAATGGTGTATGCTCGAGGGATCAACCAGGAGTAAGACAAAATTACGAACATCGTTGGTTCTGATTTGATTTGATGAAAGCCCACACTCAAATCAAGGAATTGATAAGGCAATAACGTCGACAATTGATCACGTGGATCAATCGATGAAGATATTATCTTTCTTCAACACAGATACAAGATATCCCTTAGGGATGAGCATGGTAGGACAAGCTTTTATCTTCCAACTCTCCAAGTTGTTGTTAAGCTTAACCAACTAGCTCAGGGGTATCCAACACAGATTCCTGGAGAAGAGGGTGGCTACAAGAAACCAACTTGATCACGAGCTCAACATAGCGATCAGGTGACAGCCTGGTGATACCTCCGAGAAGATATTCGGAAAATCACGAACCACCGATATGTTATTAAGCTTGAGAACAATCTTGCTTTTCAGGGCAAGACGATATGATCAAGGAGCGAGGGATTATCACAATCGTAACTCATTGGTCGATGAGTGCACCAGGAAATATGGACTAGGTAGCACGATCAATCTTAGGATGGTGATTTAATTACCAGCACGCTAAGAATGAGAGTATTGTCCATTAACTACCAAGCAACAGAGTTGCTAGGAATATTGCTTTCACACATCACATTTCACTTGTCGGCATTCCGGTTATAATAACACGAAACTAAGGAATGAACATTGATGGCAAGAAGCATTACTGCATCAAGAATTCCTAAGAGGTGGTGCAATTCCCATGACATTCCTGATATAAAGATGGTAATACCCCAAGGTAGAACAGAACAAAAACTAAATTGGCATCTTGATCTGTGGAATACAACTACTTTGACCCAATCCTAGAAGTGGACGAGGTACTGGAGTTTGTTTCTCCTAGTCATTCCAGAACAGAATGGCTTGACGGACCACAAGAATAATAGGCATCGATGAACAAGAATGCACAACTATTCCTAACTATCAATTGATAGACTAGGGTCGGAATACAGCTGAGGAGGATCAACTCAAGGAACATATATTTTTCTAAGTTGTGGATGCACAGATTAGTATGTTGAACAGAGCTCAACATATTTCTTCCGGATAACCCATGCAGAGAGGTAGGACTGGCAGAGTCACAATTATGAATGGATAACTCCTCAAGAGTACTCTAATTGTGCTCTTTTGGTTCAAATAACTTCTGCCATATTAGCTCATGGTATTGGAAGAACGATATACCACAGACCTCGAGGACTGTCGCAAGGTTACTAACATCCTAAAGGAATGAGCAAACACTATCAACAGGAGGTAAGTAGGGTGAATCTCGGGTTCAAGAACCCAGGAATGGAATACCTACTACTAAATGGCATCAAGGGATGCTTTCGAGAATGGTGGCCAGAATCAACACACCGGGAACACAAAACATGGCTAGATTACTAGGTGACTCCCTAAACACCTAGGGTCATAATAATAGCTCCAACATATATGTCGAGGCAATAGATTACCTCAACTGACAGGTGGTGTGATTAATCTGGCCCAAATGGACATCAGGAACAGGAGGAAGGGGTTTGCAAATGCATCAGACTACTTAGAAACCTGGGATGACTCGGACAACATAACGGCTGTAAATGCTCAAAAAGATTTGGGACATCCTGCAAAATGGTGGCATAACCACTCAATATCACAATATCAAGGTTCCGAGACCAATTATGAACACACGGAAATACTAGAAACTGAACTGCGTCATGAATCAATCAATCCTATAAGTCAACGGGTTAGTAACACGTCATCCTGATAGATAGATGAGAAGGCCTAGTTTCTTAACCCCGTAGAAAGGAAGAGGGTGACTCAGATTCAGAGGGCATGAGATATATGGATTAAAAAGAGCCTTACGTTCCCTTCCACAATCAATTCCCTTACATAACTAAAGCATTTCTAGACTCGACTTCGACCAGTTTTGCTTGGTAATCCTACATGCAGTTAGGCTCTAATACCAAAGCTGTCAGGACCCCGATTCCAGGTCACATCGATCTAGCCAGTAACACCTCATATCACTTTGCGGCCTCACGCATGGTATTCCCATGGGTGTCGCCTTACCATGGCCCGGGACCGTTTGTGCCTTTTGGCTCACGTATATGATAGTGTCGCTAGCATCCATATGACAGAGAACCCGGGCCGACATGGCTAGTCGTGAACCCAAAGCGTCACTAACCTATGGGGACAGGCATACATGAATCACATCGAGCGTGTCGGTCAGCAGCTTGTGAATCCGGGCTATAGCACTGGGCTAACAGGACTCCGGGAACCCAGGCTGTAGCAGGCTAGGCAGAACTCCGGATGTCACCACGTGACATTTCCCCAAAGGGACAGACACAGGAACGAAGTGAAACACATGTCGGCCAGTCAAGTGTCCTGAGCAGTAGTGCTGGGCTAACAGGACTCCGGTGAACCGGGCTATAGCCGACTACTATGGCTCTTGGAAGCACTAGACTACATTTCCCCATAAGAGAGGCTACCAAGGATAAACAACTAGATTGTCGGATCCCACACATACCAAGAATTTCAATCATACACACAATATGCTCGATATGTGTAAATCCAACATGGCATCACAACATAACTCTACAACTCAAGGTATTTATTCATTAGGCTCCGAGGAGCGAGATATTACAAACATGAGTCGCATGACCCAACATTCAGGGCATACAAGCAACAAGCACATGCGAAATCTTAACATGTCTGAGTACAGACATCTACAAATGAAAAAGGCTAAGAAGCCTGACTAACTACCAGATCCTGCCGAGGGCACAAGATCATAGTTGAGGTATCAAGCTAAACGTCGAAGTCCAGGCAGAACTACTAGCGAGACTGAAGCCTCTCTATAAAAACATAAATTAAGCAAACGTGAGTACAATTGTACTCAGCAAGACTTACAAAAGAACTAACTACATATGCATCGTTATCAACAAAGGGGGTGGTGGAGTTTAACTACAGCAAGCCAGCTTTGACTCAGTGGCTAACCTGAACTACGACTGCAAGCAACTCTTTTGGGGTGGCGCACACGAGCCCACATATTCACCATTCAATACACCACTATGGATCCGCTCCTGTCTCCCTACGAGAAGGCCATCCATAGCACTCACGCTTATCTTGCGAGTTTTAGGGTATCCACATTCACTTGTCTATGAACTGTTATAGGCAACCCAGAAGTCCATTAGCGCGGACACGGCTATTCGAATAGATGATGTTAACCCTGCAGGGGTGTACTTCTTCACACACGCTCTCACCACTTACCGCCGTTTACACAACATGTACTCGACAACCTTCAAGCAGAAGCCCAACGAGGGTGTCGGCCACGGCCTACCTAAACACTTAAGTCTCTAGTCCAGGTTTATCGCCTATCCAGGTTCCATCCGGAGGGAGTCCGGCCGAGGTTTGCACATACGGCCCCGAACGATGTGAACAGGGTTCCCGAGACACCAAACGGGCACCCGGTACACCATGCCACGGTGTATCTACCGCAACATAGCCCACCCCTGGGTCAGCGCTACGCACGGCCGCCAACACATAACCTACAAACACTAGAAACTATTTGCAACTCCTGGACAGAGTACTAGGGTGATTAAGAAGCTGAGAGGGTCCATTGGTTTCGGGCCCAATGCGTGGTAGTAACTGTTTCATGGATCACAAACACAGAACTCAGTTCCTGAGGATGGCTTCAATGAGACAACCCACCATTTACTCCTACATGGCCTCTCACCGCTACCTTTACCAAATCGTGTTCACACACTTAGCTCTCAACAGTAGGACATGTTTACACACCTCCGATTCATCCCCGATGAATCAGACCTGACCCAACTCTAAGCAGTAGCAAGCATGACAAACAAGCATGAATGAGTAGCCACATCAGGGCTCAAACAACTCCTACTCATGCTAGTTGGTTTGATCTATTTACTGTGGCAATGACAGGTCATGCAGAGGGTAAGGGGTTCAACTACCGCAACAAGTAACAGATGAATCATTGTTGTCCTAATGCAGTAAAAGAGAGCAGGAGCGAGAGAGTGGGCTTGTATCGGAATGAACAAGGGGGTTGTGCTTGCCTGGCACTTCTGAAGATATTATAGCTCTTCATTGGTGTCATCGAACTCGTCGTCGGGACCCGTCTACCGAGAGAGGACAAACATCGAGAACTGAGAAAGAACACAATCAATGCGATGCGACAATATGATGCATGATCATGACATGGCAATATGCTGTGATTTGGGCTAATGCATCTAGCTATGAATTAAATGAAGTTGGTTTGCTTACAAGATTCAAATTCAAACTCCATATATGATTAATTAAATGCCATTTATTTGTTTTGTCCAAAACAGAGGACAAACATTGTTCATACATGCATGAAAATGCCATAAATAGATTCCATGAATTTTTCTGATAATTTTTCATATATAAATTATTTCATTTGGAGTTATGGTTGAATTTCTATGATTCCATGAAGTTTTGCGCATTTTCTGAAAATAATAAATCATTTAAGATTTATTTAAATTCCTGAAAAGGTTTTACTGCGTCAGCATGACGTAAGAGTGACGTCATCAGGTCAACTATGGCTGGCCAGGTCAAACCTGACCAGTGGGACCCACTGGTCAGTGACACAGAGCAACCTACAGAGGCTGACACGTGGGACCGGGTCAATGCTCACGTCGCCAGGTCAAACTGACCTGTGGGGCCACGGCCATTAGCTTACTAAGTTGGGAGATAGACCTAAGACTAATTAAGGGCATGGGGTCCATCTGTCAGTGGCCCATGTGGTTATTTAGTGGGGTGATTATCCCCTAATCGTGGTTGTCACCGGTGGTTAATCGCCAGCGAGCACACAAACGCGGCGGAGTCGCCCTTCCGGCCAACTCCGGCGATGGATGGATGCGTGGCTGGGCTCTATGAGAAGCTGGCATCACGGCGCGTCCGAAGGTGGCCTCGGGGAGGCCTGAGGTGGACGGTAGCGTCGACGGCAACATCAGCAGCGGCGGTCGGAGCTCGGGCGATTGCGGGGTTGGTGTTGTGGCGTGCAAATGGCCAGTCCAAGGCGCGTGAGTTGCTCTAAAGCGTGCAGCGAACACATCAGAAGCACACCCGGGACCAAAAGGTCACCGGAGCCACACCGACATTGAGCTCAGGCGGTGGCGCGTTTCGGTCTCGATGAACGCGACGGCTAGAGGACGAGAAAGATGTGGGAAAGAGAGGGGAAATGCGGCAGAGCTCACTGGGGGGTCGTTGAGCAGCTCAGTGGCCTCGAGGAGACGGCAGAGACGGTGAATCGGGCGGTGGCATCCGGCGGCCGTGGACGGGGAAGAAAGGTCGCGGCGTCATCCGGCCTTGCGTGGGTCGGCGGAGAGGTGCGCGGCAGCGAGGCGGAGCTCATGGGCTAGCGGGATGGGCGTGGGGTTGCTGGTGGCCGCGGTGGTGTTCGTCGGCGCACTCTAGCTCATTCGGGAGGCTGCGAAGGAGAGAGCAGAGGAGAGGGAAGAGGCACGGGAGAGTGAGGGAGTGGCCAGGGAGCTGCGTCACGTCTCGAGGGCATGGGGGGAGGAGAGCTCGCCATCGCGAAGCAAGAGCCGGCGCAGCCGGCGTCGTGCTCTGGTTCGCCTTTGCCTACTGGCAGAGGTAGAAGACGGTCATGCCACTGTGGGCTGGGCCTCTACAATGCTGGGCTGGGCCAGGGAGGTGAGCGGCAGGTAACTCTTCTGTCACGACCGGTTTTCCAATAAAAATATTTATTGAGAAACCAATCTTTTGAGTCTAGTACGAGAGAAATCCTCCTCACTGGTAGACAAATTCTTGATACAATAAGCCAGTAGCATAGGACATATTACAGGGTTGAGCTAGGGCTGCTCAACAAATTATTACAAGCGCGCCAATAATTATACATAATGGCGGATATAACACAATGGTGTGGTGGCATACTACTGACTCGAGGATAAAGTGATGGTGGAATAACACAGTGGGGAGTGTGATAACACGACTCTCAAACTGGCATCTCATCGAGCGTCGAGGTGAGGCTCGATAAATTTATTCGGGTTGCGGAAGCGGATATAATACAGTGACCAAATCCAGGGTTGCACGAGACTGACTGGGATTCCTCTAGGCGTCGGACTCGCTATCAAACTCTTCATCCATGAGATCGCCTTCGTCAGCATCTGGCCAAATCAACAAGCCAGTGAGTACTTTGAAAGTACTCGCAAGACATTTCGGACGTAAGATATAACAAATGCATGCATGAATGCGTCATGATTAATTCACCAATGTACATTTAAAGTATTAGCAGGCAAGGTAAGCAAAGAGGGAATCGGCGGTAGTCCACCTGAAATCCCGACAGAAATATAAATGGAAACCGATCGGGTGTCTGAAGCGACGCCTCGAAAAGTGAACAAATAAATAAAGGAGAAAATCATGCCACAGTCGGGCGTCTTAGCGACACCACATAAAGGGCTTTAAAAGAAATGCCATAGTCGGACGTCGGGGCGACATCACAGAAAGGGCTTTAAAAGAAATGCCACAGTCGGACGTCGGGGCGACATCACAGAGAGGGCTTTAAAAGAAATGCCACAGTCGGACGTCGGGGCGACATCACAGAGAGGGCTTTAAAAGAAATGCCACAGTCGGACGTCGGGGCGACATCACAGAAAGGGTTTTAAAGGAAATGCCACAGTCGGACGTCGGGGCGACATCACAGAAAGGGCTTTATTCACAACTAAATAATACTCATAATAAATATTCAATTCATGATAATAAATAGGTTAGTCCACCCACAGGAATAACATTTAACCGGACTTAGCACTCATGGGATTCACCGGAGTCTCTGTCATCAAACTGATACTGTTAGGACAAGATAATACGAATTTGGACATGGAATAGATGATTCAAGGAATGTATGACTCTGCAGAGTTTGTACAAAAAATTTCCCACAGCCAACGGATTTCCGTAGTCACGAAGGACTAGTTCCGTTTACGGTTTTTCGGAAGAAAACACAACTATCCAGTACACACCCATCCTACCTCTCGATGCCAGGACTCACCCTAGACATCGTCCAAGAAAAACTTTTGAGACGGGGAGATCACAATCTCGAATAGCATGGGATCAAATTTATATACGCGCGCTCTAAGGGGTGCCCCCCTCTCGGTCCCAACCGGAAACACCCATGCCCCCTGACCGGATGACTGGCTTTAATCCAGGGCCATGGAACCATCATCCCGGCCTCTCATTTTGGTGTGTACCAGGAAAGCGGTTTGCAACTTACTAAACCATATTCCTTGCGGAAAACATGTGGTAGTACAGGGAAGGAAATGAGAGGAACTGGACCGATACGGTTTGACACTGAAGTCATATAGTATGGCATAAGACTGGCATGCTACGACACTGCCATCTTACCCATCCTCATGCCAACACATGGCCATTCATACTCACATCCATCCACTTATGGATCATCGAACTCACTTACCTCAACATTGCATAAAATAACGTTCATCGGTATGCTCATCAACATGCCATGAAACTAAATAAATGCAAAACATGCCAAGACACTCATCATATCAAAAGTTCAAACATGCTTGCCTGGTTCAGAGTAGTCGGAGCCTAGCTCGGTGAAGTTCGCGGCTCCGTCACCTCCTTCGGTATCTACGGTATAAAGAAAATATATGCGCTATCGTAAATACCAAGGGGTGCACAAAAAGTATTCCAATTTTTTTTCCAATAAATCTGATAGAAAACTAGACAAAATTTTAAAGAGAACAGAAAAAGAATCAATCAAAAATACCTTTCTGTTTAAAAGTTATAAGGGTTTTAATCCAGGGACTCATCTGTAATGAAACAGAAAGTTTCTAGGGGCTAGTTTATAAAAACAGAAAACGCTTCGGCAGAAACTACGCCAGCCCAAAGGGAAAGCGCATTTGGCAGAAGGCGTTTTCAGAAAACGCTTCGTTTAGAAAGGACAGAGAGGCTGACAGCGGGTCCCACTTGTCATGTTTAAACTTTCAAATGGGAGGGACGAGGCTCGTCGGCGCCCGAGGGCTGCGGTGGTCGCCGACAGCGATCCACGGCGAGGTAAGGGGATCGGAGGTTACCAACGTGCTCACCGTGTCCTTCCGCAACGGTGGGTGGTGGTGTTGGTCGCCGGGGAGCACCATGTCGACGGCGGTCTCAACTCCGGCGGACGGTGGTTCGGGCGTGGATGGAGCTCGTCGGAGAGGACTGCAAAGGCCAAATTGATGAGGGGGTTAGAGTACTGGGTGTGAGAGAGGGCTACGGACGAGGTTTGGGCGTCGGAGATGGCCTCACCGGAGTGAATCAAGCTGGAGGCCGAGGCGGAGCAAGGCGGCCGGAGTTGGGGAAGGAGACCTCCTCGAGGTCCTCCTGGTGGCTTGGCAGGGTCCTGGGGAGGTGCAGTGAAGGTGCGTGCTCGAGGTCAAGCTCGGGTTCCTTTTTATAGGCGATTCGAATCGGTGGCCGAGAACGGGGTTCTCCGGCGAAGCTTACGGCGGCGCAGGGCATTGGTCGGGGAGGATTAGGGGTCGAGCGCCGTCGTGGGGGTTCAATGGGTCCGTTTAGGTGCTAAACTGGCCAGGGTTTGGGTGTTTGGGTCGAGCTCGACGGAACGGGGGTGGTGCGGCCCGTCGGCGGCAGGGAGCACGTTCCGTGCTTGCCGGGCCACGGTGATGGTGCCACGGGTGTGCGCTGGCATGCATGAGGCCACACGGAGAGCCAGGGAGCTTTGGGCGGCACTGAACGGCGTTCTGCCGTGGTGTGCCTTCTGTCGGCCGCCACGGGAGGTCCCGACGCCGCAGAAGACGCCGGCGAGGGCGGGCCAGCGCGCCACCGACGCCAGGAAGGCTCCACGCACGCGTGTGAAGCTCCGGACAAGAGGGAGGGGCTGCGAGCATCGAGCCAAGCGCACTGTGAGCTTGTGACTGAACTCTGAAGAAAACAACACTGTAAAACTGAATTTTACTGAACTTTACTGAAAATGCAAAGAACAGTGCAGCTCAGGTGTTCGACAGAATGCTTTTGGCATCTAGGGATTTTTCCTTGAGCTGAAATTTGGTGGAGTGGCTTCTCATTGCTCTAGTAGGCTGCATGATTTTTGGTGGAATTTTTGGAGGAGTGTAGATATGAATTTCATCAAATTTGTCAAATCTGGTCCAAACTTGCAGTGAGTGAAATTGGAAATATTTGAAAAGAAGAAGAGTGGATCAAGATGGTTCTAGGTTGTGGGTACTAAAGACAATCCAGGGAAGTTCGTTTGGGATAAAAACTCAAAGGCAAAGTGGTACTTGCCTTGAAAATCACTTAGGCTCAAAATAATTGGCAGAAATGTTTTGGGAGATAAAAATAATTGAAATAAAATCCAAAACTTGTTTGGACTTGTTGAGACAGAGGATTTAAATTGCTCAAAGGTGGAGGGAGGGGTTTTGAGAAGATTTACTATAGGAGACATGGTAAAACCATGGGTGGTTTCAAAAAGAAAGAAGTCCCAAAACTCCTAGGGTTTCTTTTTTTTAAATGAAAATAAATAAGTTTGAGAGGGTAACAACCAGAAGGAAAAGCTTCCAAAAATTCAACACCAAATTTGAAAGGGAAAAGAAAATCCTTGCCAAAGGAAAGGAAGTTTTTAAGAGGAAGGATTTCTGGAAAAGAAATTTTAAATGCCCTCTTTTAAAATCCAACAAAGTTTTTTGATGAAAACCAAATTAAAATATTGGAGTGTCACATCTTCCCTCTTCTCTTTTCTGTTTTCATTTATTTAATTCTTTGTTGTTTGTTTTGAATTAGTAGAAATACTAATCCACTTTAGAAAATTCTAAAAATAATCATAGGCACCTTTGGAATTACTCCCAACAGCCTAAAATTACTTTCAAAAGTATTTGGGCATTTAAAAGTATTTATAGTATTTTAAATGCCCAAATGCAAATAGTTATGTCTTAATTCAAAAATCCAAAATAGCTCCAAAATTTATGAACCAATTTTGGCAGAGGTTTTAGCCAGAACCAAAAATGATGAACATTTTTTAAGGGCATATTGGGTTCATTGAAAATATTTAAAGTTGGGCCTATTTGCATTGCTTTGGTGCTAGGGGTTTGATCATCCCCATTTCAGTTTCATAAAAAAATAAACATGATGCCATGATGATCATGCAAGAGTAAGCAAAGCTAAGCTAGGGTTGTAACAACTCCCGCGCGCTGCGTGGCGTGGGGAGGTGCGTGTGACGTGGGCGGCATGCGTGGGGTTGGTCTCTACACGCATGCGTCACGTCGTAGTAAAGGGGCGGTTCGCGTCTTCCCCATAAACGGAGGGAGGCGTGGAGGCGCGGCCCATTTACTCAATGGTGATGAGGCGCGGTCCTCAAGGCGTCCACTCCCCACGATCACGGGGTGGGGAGAGGTCGCCTCACCCGTCCCCTCGGTTCTGCACGTCCGCCATGTGCCTCCTATGCGCTTGGGGTGGCAAACGGTGGAGGCGGGAAACCGGGCCATCACAGGTTGGGGCAGCGGGTCGGTCCTGGCTCCTTGCGCCTACCGTGTTTTGATTGGCCGAGCAGGGTGGCCGAGCCCCAACCCCGTTCCTTTATAAAGAGCAAGAGGGGGATGGCGTTCCGCATTCTTCCATCTCCTTCCTCCTTCAGCTTCTGCTCCTCTCTTCCATTCGTCATGGAGATAGGAAATCCCGGCCCTTCAACAGTGGGGGCGAGGGTCGCCGCTCGACAACGCGTCCCTCCTTCTCCTGTGCCTGCGGTGGCAGGGCCGGCCGCGAGGGGAAGGGGGAGGGGGCGAGGCCGTGGGCGAGGCCTCCGCCAGCAGCTCCTCCTCCAATGGAGGGCCATGTTGGGGATGACCCTTGTGAGTTCTTGGTCAGGCTGCGCCGGCCGCCGCGCCGTCGCCTTCGTCTCCTGACTCCATTTGCGCGGGGGATGGAGCTGGATCCGCCATAGTCATTGCGGCTACATATGAAGGGCTGCGGGATCAGTGGCACGCGGGTCCGCGTCGACTTCCCCGCTCCTCACGTGATGTATCTTTGTCGGGGATGGAAGACGTTTGCTCATATCCACAGCTTGACGGAGGGGCTCACTCTCCATTTTAAGATGATGGAGGGTGGCCTTCTCTCTGTCAAGGTCTTCGGGCACTTTGGGACTCGTACAAGGTGCTGCGTGGAGAGCTCTTTTGATAGCGAAGACTCCTCCTCGGGCGGGAGTGCCGAGGAGGACACTGGCATCGACGATGAGGGCAGTAGGCGGCAGGTTGACGGGTCCGACTAGGTGTCGGGTGTCGCTCCGTGTGGCACCGGCGACCACATCATCCGTGTCGCCGGCTCCTTGAACTTCTCGGGGTCGTCTCCTTGGGCGGCTGGCGTTGGGAGGCTGTGGAAGAGGAAGAGGGCGGGCGGCAAGGCCGTCAAGTCGGAGTACGCGGGCACCGATGCCTTCGACGCGTGCTGACGTCCTGTCACCTTGTCTTCGAGATCTGCTTCCGGCGTCGGCATCACCATCCAGCCTTTGGACGGCCACCAAGATGTTCTCTCTGCGTCTTCTGCCACCCGTAGCTCGCCTAGGTGCTCCTTTTGCCCTTCTCGCCTCCTTGACCAACCTCCTGAGGAGAGGGACAAGAAAGGGATTACGGGCACCTTATCTCTTTTTAGTTTGTAAGCCTTCGGGCCTTTGTTGAATTTAAAACTTTTAATCCCTTCATTCATGTTTTTCATTCCCTACGGACTGTACCTGAGTGGAATGTTTTTAATGAAAAAGGGATGCTTGCCGGGTCATTTGTTTGCGGGTGGAACCCATGACAAGGAGTAAATCCTTGATATCTCTAAGATAAACATTTTCTTGCCTGCCAACAGGCCTTGCCGTCTCCCCACTTCGCTCGACCTTGCTCATGCCTTTGGCGGAGGCAGGGATGAGGCGGGTTCAGGATCCTTGTTTCATACTTTCGCAGCCGTGACTATGACCAAACTTGGTCCCAGGAACGAGCCCTAGGGCCTAGAGTTAGGCTTAAGGAAAAACGAGGTTTCACATACCTCAGTCCATAATGGAATGCATGCTAGGTCGAGTCTCGTCCTTGGTTAGGGTTGATAGTGCTTAGCGGCGACTAACCCCTAGCTTAGAGGTCGAGTGTGCGTCTCTTTGTCCTCTCTTTTGTCTTCTTTGGTTCATAGGACACACAGATATCCTTGCTGAACCACTTGGAAAAAAAGGAACAGACCAGCATCTAGGCCCCGGCAAGCCAGTATTGCCGGGGGTTGCAAGAGCAAAGATTCACCCACGGTAAACCAGGGTTGCCGGGGGCTGCAGCTTCAGATAAGTTCTTGGAGCGACACCTATGGGATCACAAGAATCCCTACTACGGTTAGCGGGGCGCGGGGTCGTGAGAAGAGCAGATCAAACAGATAGTACACAGTTTGTTTAACTAGGTTCGGGCCGCGAGGATGCGTAAAACCCTACTCCTGCTTTGGTGGATGTATATTCCTGTTCTTGAGCTAGCTCTGGGGCATTAGGAGCTCCAAAAAAAGCTGAATCCTCCTCTTGGTCGCCTCGGGCCTCCTTTTATAGAAAAAGGGGTTGCCACAGTGGCACACAGGAGGTGGAAAGGGTACAGTGATGCGAGGTTATCCCTCGCATTACATGACAAGGCGCATTTAATGTGCCTCGCTTAGGTGTCCTTGCTTTATCGGGGACGGGGGAGAAACCTGTCTCGTCCGTCGCCGCCCCTTCTTGAGTTGACACGCGCCCTGGCCAGCAATGCCTGTGATGCCATGTAGGTAGGCAGGCAGCTGAGGTGGCGCAGTGGAGGGTTTTCACGAAGATCTGCATGCCGCCACGTAGGTGCCTGCCTAGCTGGTTGGGTCGGCAGCCGCATGCTTACGGTGGTGGAGGTTTAGTCGGCGTGGTCCTGATGGTGGCCCTGCGGATGTCCTCGTCAAGGGCGTTGCCAGGGCCCCGACAAGGGTCTTGCCGAGGCGCCTGCTGTCATCCCCGGCAAGGCGCTTGCCAGGGGTCTCGTGGTCTTCCCTGGCTGGTATCTCGCCAAAGGTCGTCATCTTCTTAGTGATTATCTGATATTGAATGTCTTCACAAAGATCTTGGGGGCAGTGGACTCAAGGGTAATTTGCTCCATAGGCGTGGGGCGAGTCGCCGTGGCAAGGGTCTTGCCGGGGTTGCCAAAGCTGTCTCCCGGCAAGGATCTTGCCGGGGGAGTCCGCTTCGTCCCTTTTGCTCTTCGTGGTCTTGGCCTTGGTGTCGTCCTAGTTCCCTTGAGCTTCGGTCTTACCCTTGCTCACCTCCCTTGCCTTCTTAGCTTGGCCATTGCTTCGTGGATGTGCAACGGAAGCGAAACAGACCTTGCTGCCGAGGTCTTGAATATATTGCATGAAGGTGTGGCTTGTGAACTGCGTGCCGTTGTCGGTGATGACCCTATTGGGTACACCAAAACGGCACACCAGTCCTTTGAATAACTTGACGGCTGACTGTGCTGTGACCTTCCTCACTGCTTCCACTTTTGGCCACTTTGTGAACTTGTCGATTGCAACATACAAGTACTCAAAGCCCCGACAGTGCGGGGGAAAGGGCCCAGTATGTCGAGCCCCCAGACCAAGAAAGGCCAGGAGAGAGGAATGGTTTGAAGGGCTTGAGATGGCTGATGAAGCTTCTTTGAATGGAACTAACACGCTTCACACCTGGTGACTAGTGTCGTTGCATCATGTAGAGCGGTGGGCCAGAAGAAGCCTTGCCGAAACGCTTTGCCGGCAAGGGCCCTCGACCCTATGTGGGATCCACATATGCCTCAATGTATCTCTGCCAATAGCCCCAGTCCTTCCTCTCGAGGGATACACTTCAATTTCGCACCGTTCGGCCTCTTTCTGTACAGGACGTCATCGACGAACTGGTACATAGTAGAGCGACGGGCTACTTTTTCCGCTTCTTCCTCCTCCTCAGGAAGTTCCCCTGTTTGGAGGAATCGGACGGTATGCTGTGCCCACGCTGGAGCCTGGGGCTCGATGTCGAGGACTAAAGGCATTTCCTCCGCTATGGGAGCGGCTGTCTCCACGGCAATAGCTTGATGCTCCGTTGGACCTAGCCGTCCTATGGCGGGCTCACTGTCTCCGGCAACATCCTTGCCGGTGGCTTCGGGGAGCTCAGCGGGGAAGTACTTGCCGGGACCTAATTTTCTCCTCTTGTTCTGCTCTGTTGATGGATCAATGGATGGCTGAGTTAGCCGAAGCACAAAGGTACCTGCTTCCACAGGTAGCCTGAGGGCAGCGCATTGTGACAGGTAATTGATGATGTCATTCTCCGCTCGGGGAACGTATTCTGCCTGTATACCGTCAAAATGCTCCTCCAGCTTTCTCACTTCATCGACGTTGGCCTTCATCAACAGGCTGTGGTAATCCTTGTTGACTTGCTTGACGACAAGTTGCGAGTCACCTCTGACGACGAGTTTCTTGATTCCGAGGTCCGCCGTGATCCCAAGACTGGCAAGCAGCCCTTCGTATTCAGTTGTATTGTTTGTTGACACCTCCCTGGGGAAGTGCATCTGGATCACGTACTTGAGGTGCTCTCCGGTGGGCGCGATAAGCAGTACGCCAGCCCCGGCGCCCTGTAAGGAGCAAGCTCCATCAAAGTACTTGATCCAGTCGCAACTTGCCTCCTTGCCTGGGAGAGCAGTATCTTGGGCTTCTTCATCAGGCGTCGCGGTCAATTCTGCAATGAACTCCGCCAGGACTCGGCTTTGAATCGTCGAGGTACTCTCAAACTTGAGGCCAAAGCTGGACAGTTCCAGTGCCCACTCTACGATTCTTCCCGTTGCGTCTGGATTGTGCAATATCTGTTGCACAGGGAGGCGAGTGATGACAGTGATTTTGTGCGCCTGGAAGTAGTGGCGCAGCTTCCTCGAGGCCATAAGAAGGCCGAAGAGCAGTTTCTGCACACCGGAGTACATTTGATCTAGCCCCCTGCAGGAGGGAACTAACAAAGTAGACCGGGTGCTGCATCATTTTCTTCTTCGGCGGCACTCAAACTGGCTGTGTTGTCTCTACATCGGTAGCATCGGGCTCTGTCGCTGCCATTACCTCATCATCAATTTCTCTCTGCGCCACTAGTGCGGCGCTGACCACCTCGTTCATTGCCGCCATGTATAGTAGCAACGGTTCCCGTGGCCTAGGCGCAACTAGTATTGGCGCGGAGGAGAGGTACCTCTTCAAATCTTGCAACGCTGCTTCGGCTTCTGGTGTCCACTCCATCGGGCCCGCCTTTTTTCAAAATCTTGAAAAAGGGAAGGGCGCGCTCGGCGGACTTGGAAATGAACCTGCTCATGGCGGCAACGCAACCAGCAAGTCGACGCACATCCTTGACTCGCTTGGGTGCTTCAATCTGCTCTATGGCTTTGATCTTGTCCGGATTGGCCTCTATCCCGCGCTGCGACACAAAGAACCCGAGAAGCTTGCCGGACGGGATGCCGAAGACGCACTTCTCAGGGTTCAGCTTGAGATTGATCTTGCGTAGGTTTGCAAATGTTTCTTGTAAATCCAGTATGAGGGTTGCCCTGTTCTTGGTTTTGACCACTATATCATCCATATAAGCTTCCATATTTCTATGGAGCTAGGGTTCAAAACCAATCTGGACCGCCCTTGCAAACGTTGAACCAGCACTCTTCAGCCCGAAAGGCATCCGTATGAAACAATACGTACCACATGGGGTGATGAATGCCGTTTTCTCTTCGTCTTCTCTTGTCATGAAGATCTGGTGGTAGCCAGAGTAGGCTTCGAGGAATGACAATAGATCACACCCACCCGTGGAGTCAACAATCTGGTCAATGCGCGGCAACGGGTAGGGGTCTTTGGGACAATCCTTATTGATATCTGTGTAATAAATACACAGCCTCCACTTCCCATTTGCCTTGCGCACTACCACTGGATTGGCCAACCACGTTGGATGGAGCACTCCTCTTACCAAACCCGCTGCTTCCAGTTTCTAGATCTCCTCTGTGATAAACTCTTGTAGTTCCAAGGCTTGCTTTCTGACCTTCTGCTTGACGGGCCACGCATGAGGACAGACAGCAAGGTGGTGCTCAATCACCTCCCTGGGAACACCGAGGATGTTGGATGCTTGCCAGGCAAACACATCGACATTCACCTGCAGGAAGGTGACGAGGGCGTCTTCCTATTTGTCGTCAAGTGCAGAGCTTATGGTAAAAGCCCCTCCTGTGCCGTCCTCCTTCACGGAAACCTTCTTGGTTCCCGGTGGTGTGGTCCTGGACTTCTTGTTTCTGTCGGTGGAGCTCTCTGGCACGTCCTCGACGGGAGAGCTACACTCCGAAGAGGTCCACTTGCCGGAGTGGGTGCCTGAGGTGTCACCGGTCTTCTTCTTTTTCCTTCACGGGGCTCCAGCGGCAGGAGCAAGCGCCTTAGCAGTCGCAGCTGCTGCAACTGCTTGTTTGTAGAGTTGGTCAACGCAAATTAGCGCATCCTTCTTGTCTGATGGCACAGTGATGATCGTCACAGGCCCCGGCATCTTCAAGGTGTTGTAGGCATAAAGTGACGCCGCCATGTACATGGCCAGCGCTGGGCGGCCAAGGATCCCGTTGTAAGGCAAGGAGATCTTGGCAACGTCGAACACAATGCTTTATGTCCGGTAGTTCAGATCACTACCAAAAGTCACGGGCAACGTGACCTTTCCCTTTGGTTGACTTATTCCTGGGTTGACCCCCTGAAACGTGCCCGTATCTTCGAGGTCTTCATCACGAATCTGCTGTTTCTCGAACACGGCAGGCGAGATTAAGTTCAGACCGGCCCCGCCATAATCTAGCATCTTTGTCACCTTGAGGTTGTGTATTGTTGGTGAAACCAACAATGGCAAGCACATGACTATAGTAGTGCGATCAGGGTGATCCTCAGTGTCAAAAATGATAGGTGTGCTAGACCACTTCAGTGGCCTTTGGGCATCAAACGACGGCTCTGCCGCTGTAATCTCACGCGCCCACTGTTTAAGCTGGCGGTGAGAGGTATGTAGCAAGGCGCCACCATCGACGCACATGGGCTCCGTAGCTTTCTGAAATTCTTGGTCACCAGACTCATCGTCTGCTTCGCTATCATCGTCTTCTGGCTTTTTGTCACGGCCCCGGGCGGGCCTCTCCTGTTGTTTATCTTTGCCGCGACAGCCCGCCTGGCCGTCACGCTTCTTGCCGGACCCCTCAGCACCGTCCTGGCCTTTCTCCTTGTCCCGCCTCTCATATTCAGCCCTCTGCTTCTCAGCAAGGAGCTCAACCTTTCGGCAGTTCTGGAGATCATGGCCTTTGGTGCGATGGATCTTGCAGTATTGCTTGTCGAAGTTTCCTGGCTTCTCGGCAGCTGCCACGGCCCGGCAGGCGACACATCCGGCAATTTCCTTGCTAGGGTAATCTGCCTTGGTTTTCTTGGTGGAGCCGACATCGTAGGGCCAAAGATGTCGGTGGGAACGACACCTATGGGATCAAAAGAATCCCTACTACGGTTAGCGGGGCGCGGGGTCGTGAGAAGAGCGGATCAAACAGATAGTACACAGTTTGTTTATCTAGGTTCGGGCCGCGAGGATGCGTAAAACCCTACTCCTGCTTTGGTGGATGTATATTCCTATTCTTGAGCTAGCTCTGGGGCATTAGGAGCTCCAAAAAAGCCGAATCCTCCTCCTGGTCGCCTCGGGCCTCCTTTTATAGAAAAAGGGGTTGCCACAGTGGCACGCAGGAGGTGGAAAGGGTACAGTGATGCCAGGTTATCCCTCGCATTACATGACAGGGTGCATTTAATGTGTCTTGCTTAGGTGTCCTTGCTTTATCGAGGACGGGTGTGAAACCTGTCTCGTCTGTCGCCGCTCCTTCTTGTGTCGACACGCACCCTGGCCAGCGATGCTTGTGATGCCATGTAGGTAGGCAGGCAGCTGAGGTGGCGCAGTGGTGGGTCTTTACGAAGATCTGCATGCCGCCACGCAGGTGCCTGCCCAGCTGGTTGGGTCGGCAGCTGCATGCGTACGGTGGTGGAGGTTTAGTCGGCGTGGGCCTGATGGTGGCCCTGCGGATGTCCTCGGCAAGGGCCTTGCTGGGGCCCAGGCAAGGGTCTTGCCAAGGCGCCTGATGTCATCCCCGATAAGGCGCTTGCCGAGGGTCTCGTGGTCTTCCCTGGCTGGTATCTCGCAAAAGGTCGTCGTCCTAGTTCCCTTGAGCTTCGGTCTTACCCTAGCTCACCCCCCTTGCCTTGCTCGGTGTGGTGGTGTCGTGGCTCAGACTGTCCGTGCACAGTTATAGGGGTACAAAAAAGTGTACCCCTGTTTTTGTACACCGACAAGAGCCCCATGCCGACTAAACCTCCACCACCGTACGCATGCAGCTGCCGACCCAACCAGCTGGGCAGGCACCTGCGTGGCGGAATGCAGATCTTCGTAAAGACCCGCCACTTCGCCACCTCAGCTGCCTGCCTACCTACATGGCATCACATGCATCGCTGGCCAGGGCGCGTGTCGACACAAGGAGCGGCGACGGACGGGACAGGTTTCTCCCCCGTCCCCGATAAAGCAAGGACACCTAAGTAAGACACATTAAATGCGCCTCGCATCACTGTACCCTTTCCACCTCCTGCGTGCCTCTGTGGCAACCCCTTTTTCTATAAAAGGAGGCCAGAGGCGACCAGGAGGAGGATTCTGCTTTTTTGGAGCTCCTAATGCCCCAGAGATAGGTCAAGAACAGGAATATACATCCACCAAAGCAGGAGTAGGGTTTTACGCATCCTCGTGGCCCGAACCTGGATAAACAAACTGTGTACTATCTGTTAGATCCGCTCTTCTCATGACCCCGCGCCCCGCTAACCGTAGTAGGGATTCTTGTGATCCCATAGGTGTCGTTCCCACCGACATATTTGGCACGCCAGGTAGGGGAATATTCTCATATAAGAAGGATGGAAGAAATAAGGGTTCAATGCAACTTAGCTTCTGTTTTAAGTAGCTCGAGTGCCGATCTTTTGGCCTCCTTTCTTCTCCAAGGGCCACGAAGACGAAGGAGTGCTGGGCTAACTTCTAGAGCCAATTCTCACAACCGCACCCCCTACCTGGCGCGCGAAAGATGTCGGTGGGAATGACACCTATGGGATCACAAGAATCCCTACTATGGTTAGCGGGGCACGGGGTCGTGAGAAGAGTAGATCAAACAGATAGTACACAGTTTGTTTATCCAGGTTCGGGCCGGGAGGATGCGTAAAACTATACTCCTGCTTTAGTGGATGTATATTCATGTTCTTGAGCTAGCTCTAGGGCATTAGGAGCTCCAAAAAAGCCAAATCCTCGTCCTGGTCGCCTCGGGCCTCCTTTTATAGAAAAAGGGGTTGCCACAGTGGCACGCAGGAGGTGGAAAGGGTACAGTGATGCAAGGTTATCCCTCGCATTACATGACAAGGCACATTTAATGCGTCTTGCTTAGGTGTCCTTGCTTTATCGGGGACGGGGGAGAAACCGATCTCGTCCGTCGCCGCTCCTTCTTGTGTCGACACGCGCCCTGGTCAGCGATGCCTGTGATGCCATGTAGGTAGGCAGGCAGCTGAGGTGGCGGAGTGGAGGGTTTTCATGAAGATCTGCATGCCGCCACGTAGGTGCCTGCCCAGCTGGTTGGGTCGGCAGCCGCATGCGTACGGTGGTGGAGGTTTAGTTGGCGTGGGCCTGATGGTGGCCCTGCGGATGTCCTTGTCAAGGGCCTTGCCGGGGCCCCGGCAAGGGTCTTGCCGAGGCGCCTGCTGTCATCCCCGGCAAGGCGCTTGCCGGGTGTCTCGTGGTCTTCCCTGGCTGGTATCTCGCCAAAGGTCATCGTCTTCTTAGTGCGTATCTGATCTTGAATGTCTTCACAAAGATCTGCATGCCACCACAGGGATGTCTCCCGAATCCTTGCCCCTTGGGGGCAGTGGAGTCAAGGGTAATTTGCTCCGTAGGCGTGGGGCGATTCGCCGCGACAAGGGTCTTGCCGGGGTTGCCAAAGCTGTCTCCCGGCAAGGATCGTGCTGAGGGAGTCTGCTTCGTCCCTTTTGCTCTTCGTGGTCTTGGCCTTGGCGTCGTCCTAGTTCCGTTGAGCTTCGGTCTTACCCTGACTCACCTCCCTTGCCTTGCTTGGTGTGGTGGTGCCTGTGGCTCAGACTGTCCGTGCATAGTTATAGGGGTACAAAAAAGTGTACCCCTCTTTTTGTACACCGACAGGAGCCACGGGCACCACCACACTAAGCAAGGCAAGGGAGGTGAGCCAGGGTAAGACCGAAGCTCAAGGGAACTAGGACGACGCCAAGGCCAAGACCACGCAGAGCAAAAGGGACGAAGCGGACTCCCCCGGCAAGATCATTGCCGAGAGACAGCTTTGGCAACCCCAGCAAGACCCTTGCCGCGGCGACTCGCCCCACGCCTACAGAGCAAATTACCCTTTAGTCCACTGCCCCCAAGGGGCAAGGATTCGGGAGACATCCCTGTGGTGGCATGCAGATCTTTGTGAAGACATTCAAGATCAGATACGCACTAAGAAGACGACGACCTTTGGCGAGATACCAGCCAGGGAAGACCACGAGACCCCCGGCAAGCGCCTTACCGGGGATGACAGCAGGCGCCTCGGCAAGACCCTTGCCGGGGCCCCGGCAAGGCCCTTGCCGAGGACAGCCGCAGGGCCACCATCAAGCCCACGCCGACTAAACCTCCACCACTGTACGCATGCGGCTACCAACCCAACCAGCTGGGCAGGCACCTGCGTGGCGGCTTGCTGATCTTCGTGAAGACCCACCACTGCGCCACCTCAGTTGCCTGCCTACCTACATGGCATCACAGGCATCGCTGGCCAGGGCGCGTGTCGACACAAGAAGGAGCGGCAACGGACGAGACAGGTTTCTCACCCGTCCCCGATAAAGCAAGGACACCTAAGAAAAATGCATTAAATGCGCCTTGTCATGTAATGCGAGGGATAACCTCGCATCACTATACCCTTTCCACCTCCTGCGTGCCACTGTGGCAACCCCTTTTTCTATAAAAGGAGGCCCGAGGCGACTAGGAGGAGGATTCAGCTTTTTTGGAGCTCCTAATGCCCCAGAGCTAGCTCAAGAACAGGAATATACATCCACCAAAGCAGGAGTAGGGTTTTACGCATCCTCGCGGCCCGAACCTGGATAAACAAACTGTGTACTATCTGTTTGATCCGCTCTTCTCACCACCCCGCGCCTCGCTAACCATAGTAGGGATTCTTGTGATCCCATAGGTGTCAGTGGGACGCTTCTTGCTGGACCACTCAGCACCGTCCTGGCCTTTCTCCTTGTCCCGCCTCTCATATTCATCCCTCTGCTTCTCAGCAAGGAGCTCAACCTGTCGGCAGTTCTGGAGATCATGGCCTTTGGTGCGATGGATCTTGCAGGATTGCTTGTCGGAGTTTCCTGGCTTCTCGGCAGCTGCCAAAGCCCGGCAGGCAACACATCCGGCAATTTCCCTGCCGGGGTCATCTGCCTTGGTTTTCTTGGCGGAGCCGGCGTCATCAGATCCCTCGACGGCAAGCACGGCTTTACCTTTGCGCTTCCTATTGCGGCGCCGGCCTTTCTTCGCCGGGGCGGCAGTATCCTCATCTGAGGAGTCGGTTTCCACGCCAGCATCTTTGCCGGGGTACTTCCTTCCCTCTTCAGCTCGGGCACATCTGTCAGCAAGAACATAGAGTTCCGCCACATCTTTCACCTTGTTCATTGCCAGCTCTTCGCGCATCTTGCGGTTACGCACGTTCTGATGGAACGGGCTGATGATGGCGGCAGGGTGAACATCAGGGATATTGTATTGTACCTGGCTGAACCACTGTATATACTTGCGCAGACTCTCACCTCCATTCTTGGGAATGACGTGCAGGTCGCTTGCTTGGCCATGGGCTTGGTGACCTCCAGTAAAGGCTCCCACAAACTCATGGCACAAATCCGACTAGGAGGAAATAGAGTCTACTAGCAAGTGCATCAACCACGACATGGCATTGGGTTTAAGAGCCAATGGGAAGTAATTCGCAAGCACCTTATAGTCGCGGGCACCGGCAGCTTGCATCGCTATGGTGTAGATGCCGAGGAACTCAGATGGGTGGGTCTTGCCATTGTACTTCTCGCCAACGTCAGGTTTGAAGGTGCGGCGAGTGGGCCACTGGAACTGCCGCAGCTCACGGGTAAAAGCCAGACAGCCTACCTCGTAACGTAGGCCTCCAGGGCTGTCCGGGGCCGGGTGGTTCGCAGCAGGCCCTACTCGCCTGTCTGACTGGTGGCGCGCTCCGCGCCAGCGCTCGATAGTGGTTCGAGCGTCTTCATGGGCTCGTTCCCGAAGAACTTGGCGCTGGTCACAGTGGGTCCGTGGGTCAGACGACGCTGTGGAGATGTCGTCGCTCGTGACGTCGCGACCAGCCGGTGTCTGCGGTACCGGATGGGGAAGAGGTGAATGCACCGTGGCCGCGGCGCCGCCGGCTTTTCCGCCACTGGTGCGCGGGACTCCATCGGAGCGTCGACCCGGGGGCCCCACCGGACTTGGTTCGTCTTTGTTGGCCACCGCAACAAGGCTTCGGATAGTGGCTCTCCATTTGTTGAGTTTCCCCGTAGTGGGAGGAAACTCAAGGAGCAACTACGCGCGTGCCTGGGCCTCTGCTAGCGTCGGTGGCAGCGGAACCTGCACGGATCGCGATGCGCTTTGACTTCTGACCACGTCAGAAGGATCTCTATGACAACCCCACGGTCGCATGCCGTTTTCACCAGCGCTTCGGTGAGCGGGTAGGTCTTCTACGTCCCGGGAGTGGCACTCGGGGCTCTTCCCGCGGCGACGCCTGGGATCTTCGGCGTGATTACACCGTTCGTCGCGCGCTGCCTGGGAGGAGTGCACTGTTGGCGCCGGCGTGGGAGTCTTGGAGGCCCTTGCGTCGCCTTCGGGTGGGGCAGCGATGACCTTGGAAGGCCCCGCTCCGCCCGCGAAGGGCCTGGCTCCACCTTTGGATTTAGCGAAGTTGTCACAGCCCTAGCTAAGCCCTTGCCTGACTCTGCATAAGCATCAATGCATCATGTTTAAATTCAAATGAAATTTTGAAATGGGGATGTTCAAACCCTAGCAGATAATAATTTTAACTAGGTTCAATTCAAATATTTTCATTGGACCCAAAATGCCCTCCAAAAATGTTCATTATTTCTGGGAAAAGGTTAAAACCTTAATCAGAGGTCATGCACATTTTTCCAATGCATTTATGGTTTTTGAATTAATTCATAATTGTATTTGAGTTGGAGCAAATAAATTCTATAAATATTTTTATTGCTCCAATAATCCTGGAATATTTTGTGGAGCTCTAGGATAAACCTTAATGCATCCACAATAATTCCCAGAGAGCTGCAAAAATAATTTGGTTAAGAAACCAAATTAAAACAAAACTGCAAAATTAGAAAACAAAAACAAAAAAAAATAGAAAGAACAGAGACTCACCTGGACCCTTACCTACCTGGCGCCACCAACCGGCCCAGCACTGCAGCTAGCCGGCCCAGCCCACCACTGCAGCCCCTCCGTCGTCTTCCTCCCCTCGCCCCGAAGCATCTGCGTGCCCGGCGCGCTGGCGAGCCGCGCCAGCTCCTCCCTGCCTGCCTGGCTACCCCCTCATCGCCCTGGTCGCCTCCCGCGATGCCATGCAACCCCCCGATGCTCTCTCACTCTCTCTGGATATCTCTCCTTCCTATGTTCTCCCCACCGAGAGCCGCCGCCGACGTCGCTCGCAACCACCGCGGCCACATCCACTTCCTAGCTCCCTCTCTGCGTACCCGAGCTCAGCCCGGACCCCAATCCCCTCTACGTCGACCCACTGAAGCCCGGATGCCCCAAGACGATGTCGCGGCGCTTCTTCCCCGACCACGGCCGCCGGATGCCGCCGTCTGATTCGCCGTCTCCACCGCCTCCCTGAGCACGCCGACCTTCTCTTTGAACTCACCGTGAGCCCCTATCCATTTCCCCTCTCTCCCCGTGCCTATCCGTGCCTTCTAACCACCGTGGCTGTCGGAGCCGACAGTTCCTCGCTGCCGGCGATGACGCAGACGAGGCTAGAGCCACCGTAGCTAACTCCCGAGCACGGCAACATGCTCAGCACTCTTCCAGGAGCTGGGCGCGCCCACCCGTGCGACCTGCCGTGCCCCTAGCGCCAACCCCGACCTCGCCGTGCTCCGGCCGCCGCCTTGTTCGCCGCCGTCGCCAAGTCCGACCTCCCCAGCACGAACGGATGCCACAATTTGATGCGCGCGAGCCTGGGCATCCCGTAGAGCCCCTCCGCCGCTCTTTTGGTCATCAGAGGGCGAATCCCGACGCTCTCCGCCGTCCCTGGCCTCGCCGGCGACGAGCCTCGGGTCAACTCCGGCGAGTTTGACCCGGGTTTGACCCCAGTTTGACTCCCCCTGACTCAATGATAGGTGGGGCCCAGCTCTGTTAGTTAATTAGGATTAGTACTAATTGAATTAGTTAAACTAATTACCCCTGCTGACACTGACAGTGGGCCCTGTGGCTATTAATTTGATTAGTTAGAATTAATTAACTCTGTTAGTCACTTGTGTCACTGACGTGTGGACCCCGCTGGTCAGGTTTGACCCGGACCAGCCCCTGTTGACCTGCTGACGTCATGATGATGTCAGGCTGACGCAGTAATGTTTTCTGGATTTATTTTTATTCAGAAATTCCAGAAAATTGTATAAACTTCTAAAATTCATAGAAAATCAAACGTAACTCCAAATGAGATAAATTATATATCAAAAAATGATCAGAAAAATCCAATCTATCCATCTGTACTATTTTCATGCATGTTAGAACAACTTATAGGTGCTGTTTAGCACAAATCATATTAATGGCATTTAAATATCCACATATGGAGTTTGAGTTTGAATCTTGGATTCAAACCAACTTCATTTAATCTGGTTTAGTTGCATCAGCACAAATCACATCATATTGCCATGTCACATTCATGCATCATATTGTCGCATTGCATTGATTGTGTTCTTCCTTGTTTGCCGGTAATTGTCCCCTCTCGATAGACGTGTACCGGCGATGTGATCGATGACACCGATGAAGAGCTATATTATCTTCAGAAGTGCCAGGCAAGCAAAACCCCCTTGTTCATTCCGATACAATCCTACTCTCTCGCCCTGCTCTCTTTTACTGCATTAGGACAACAACGAGTCATTTGTTACTTGCTGCGGTAGCTGAACCCCTTTATCCTCTGCATGACCTGTCATTGCAACAGTAAATATCAGTTCATAGACAAGTGAAAGTGGATACTCTCAAATACGCAAGATAAGCGTGAGTACTATGGATGGCGTTCTCGTAGGGAGACGGGAGCGGATCCATAGTGGTGTATTGGTTGGTGAATATGTGGACTCGTGTGCGCCACCTCAAAAGAGTTGCTTGCGGTCGTAGTTCAGGATAGCCACCGAGTCAAAGCTGGCTTGCTGCAGTTAAAATCCACCACCCCCTTTGTTGATAATGATGCATATGTAGTTAGTTCTGATGTAAGTCTTGCTGGGTACATTTGTACTCACGTTTGCCTATTTTATGTTTTTGCAGAGAGACTTCAGTCTCACTAGTAGTTCCACGTGGACTTCGACGTTTAGCTTGTTACCTCAGCTACGATCTTGTGCCCTCGGCAGGATCTGGTAGATAGTCAGGCTTCTCAGCCTTTTTCATTTATAGATGTCTGTACTCAGACATGATAGCTTCCGCTTGTGTTTTGATTTGTATGCTCTGAATGTTGGGTCATGAGACTCATGTTTGTAATTCCTCGCTCCTCGGAGCCTATTGAATAAAATACTTGAGTCGTAGAGTCATGTTGTGATGCCATGTTGTATTTGCACATATCGAGCATATTGTGTGTATGATATTGAAATGCTTCATATGTGTGGGATCTGACTATCTAGTTGTTTATCTTTAGTAGCCTCTCTTACCAGGAAATGTCTCCTAGTGTTTCCACCGAGCCATGGTAGCTTGCTACTGCTCCGGAACACTTAGGCTGGCCGGCATGTGTCCTTCTTCGTTCCTGTGTCTGTCCCTTCGGGGAAATGTCACGCGATGAATACCGGAGTCCTGTTAGTCCGCTATAGCCCGGTTCACCGGAGTCCTGTTAGCCCAGTGCTACAGCCTGAATTCACTCGCTGATGACCGACACGTTCGATGCTAGGTCATGAATGCCTGTCCCTGTAAGTTTGTGCCACTTTGGGTTTACGACTAGTCATGTCAGCCCGGGCTCCTTATCATATGGATGCTAGCGACATCATCATATACGTGAGCCAAAAGGCGCAAACGGTCCTGGGCAAAGGTAAGGCGACACCCGTGGGAATACCGTGCGTGAGGCCGCAAAGTGACATGAGGTGTTACAGGCTAGATCGATGTGACATTGAGTCGAGGTCCTGACAGAAGTGTGGCCCGTTACCAAGCGCATAAACATCGCCGCCTCCCAAACTCCGGCTGCTGGGATGGTGTTGGTGTTCACGAGCAGCACCCTGGGTCCTTTCTGCGACCGGTCCGCTGCTCGCCCGCGTCGGGACGGGCTATCCTGCTTCCGACTGGACAACCGCCACTGTCGTTTTCTTCTTGGGCACCATGATGATGAAGAAGCGTCGAACTAACTGTTAAAGCCGATTCTCACATCTGTGCCCCTACCTCGCGCGCCAAAGATGTCGGTGGGAACGACACCTATGGGATCACAAGAATCCCTACTACGGTTAGCGGGGCGCGGGGTCATGAGAAGAGCGGATCAAACAGATAGTACACAGTTTGTTTATCCAGGTTTGGGCCGCGAGGATGCGTAAAACCCTACTCCTGCTTTGGTGGATGTATATTCCTGTTCTTGAGCTAGCTCTAGGGCATTAGGAGCTCCAAAAAAGCCGAATCCTCCCCCTGGTCGCCTCAAGCCTCCTTTTATAGAAAAAGGGTTTCCACATTGGCACGCAGGAGGTGGAAAGGGTACAGTGATGCGAGGTTATCCCTCGCATTACATGACAAGGTGCATTTAATGTGTCTTGCTTAGGTGTCAATGCTTTATCGGGGATGGGGGACAAACATGTCTCGCCTGTCGCCGCTCCTTCTTGTGTCGACACGCGCCCTGGCCAGCGATGCCTGTGATGCAATGTAGGTAGGCAGGCAGCTGAGGTGGCGCAGTGGAGGGTTTTCACGAAGATCTGCATGCCGCCACGTAGGTGCCTGCCCAGCTGGTTGGGTCGGCAGCGGCATGCGTACGGTGGTGGAGGTTTAGTCGGCGTGGGCCTGATTGTGGCCCTGCGGATGTCCTCGGAAAGGGCCTTTCTGGGGCCCCGACAAGGGTCTTGCCGAGGCGCCTGCTGTCATCCCCGGCAAGGCGCTTGCCGGGGGTCTCGTGGTCTTCCCTGGCTGGTATCTCGCCAAAGGTCGTCATCTTCATAGTGTGTATCTGATCTTGAATGTCTTCACAAAGATCTGCATGCCACCACGGGGATGTCTCATGAATCCTTGCCCCTTGGGGGCAGTGGAGTCAAGGGTAATTTGCTCCGTAGGCGTGGGGAGATTCGTCGCGGCAAGGGTCTTGCCAGGGTTGCCAAAGCTGTCTCCCGGCAAGGATGGGGAGTCCGCTTCGTCCCTTTTGCTCTTCGGTCTTGGCCTTGGCGTCATCCTAGTTCCCTTGAGCTTCGGTCTTACCCTGGCTCACCTCCCTTGCCTTGCTTGGTGTGGTGGTGCCCGTGGCTCAGACGTCATGCATGCCGCCCACGTCACACGTCACACGCACCTCCCCACGCCGCGCCGCGTGCGGGAGTCGTGGGAAGCGCAACACGCGAAAAATCTTACCGCGGTGAAAAACCGCCCCGCTTGCCCGCACACCATTTTTTGGGCCTAGCCCAACAACGTGTTGCGCTTATGTGAGTCCCAGGCCAGGGGGCTCCTGTCGGTGTACAAAAAGAGGGGTACACTTTTTTGTACCCCTATAACTGTGCACGAACAGTCTGAGCCATGGGCACCACCAAGAAAACCAAGGCAGATGACCCCGGCAAGGAAATTGCCGGATGTGTCGCCTGCTGGGCCTTGGCGGCTGCCGAGAAGCCAGGAAACTCTAACAAGCAATACTGCAAGATCCATCGCACCAAAGGCCATGATCTCCAGAACTGCCGACAGGTTGAGCTCCTTGCTGAGAAGTAGAGGGATGAATATGAGAGGCGTGACAAGGAGAAATGCCAGGACGGTGCTGAGGGGTCCAGCAAGAAGCGTGACGGCTAGGCGGGCCATCGCGGCAACGATAAACAACAGGAGAGGCCCGCCCGGGGCCGTGACAAAAAGCTAGAAGACGATGAGTATGGTGACCAAGAATTTCAGAAAGCTACGGAGGCCATGTGCGTTGATGGCGGCGCCTTGCTGCATACCTCTCACCGCCAGCTTAAACAGTGGGCGCGTGAGATTACAGCGGCAAAGCCATCGTTTGATCCCCAAAGGCCGCTGAACTGGTCCAGCACACCTATCATTTTTGACACTGAGGATCACCCTGATCGCACTACTGCAGTCGGGTGCTTGCCATTGTTGGTTTCACCAAATATACGCAACCTCAAGGTGACAAAGAGGCTAGTCGATGGCGGGGCCGGTATGAACTTAATCTCGCCTGCCGTGATCGAGAAACTACAGATTCCTGATGAAGACCTCGAAGAGATGGGCACGTTTCAGGGGGTCAACCCGGGAAGATGTCAACCAAAGGGAAAGGTCACGTTGCCCATGACTTTCGGGAGTGATCTGAACTACAGGACAGAAAGGATTGTGTTCGACGTTGCCAAGATCCCCTTGCCTTACAACGGGATCCTTGGCCGCCCAGCACTGGCCAAGTTCATGGCGGCATCGTATTACGCCTAAAACACCCTGAAGATGCCGGGGCCTGTCACGATCATCACCGTCCCATCAGACAAGAAGGATGCGCTAATTTGCGCTGACCAACTCTACCAACAAGCAGTTGCAATAGCCGACACTACTAAGGCGCTTGCTCCTGCAGCTGGAGCCCTGGGAAGGAAAAAGAAGAAGACCGGTGAGACCTTAGGCACCCACTCCGGCAAGCGCACCTCTTCGGAGTGTAGCACTCCTGTCGAGGACATGCCAGAGAGCTCCACCGACAGAAACAAGAAGTCTAGGGCCACACCACCGGGAAGCAAGAAGGTTTCTGTCAAGGAGGACGGCACGGGAGGGACTTTTACCATAAGCTCCGCCCTTGACGACAAATAGGAAGACGCGCTCTTCACCTTCCTGCGGGCAAATGTCGATGTGTTTGCATGGCAAGCATCCGACATCCCCGGCGTTCCCAGGGAGGTGATTGAGCACCACCTTGCTGTCTATCCTCATGCGCGGCCCTTCAAGCAGAAGGTCAGAAAGCAAGCCTTGGAACGACAAGAGTTCATCACAGAGGAGATCCGGAAACTGGAAGCAGTGGGTTTGGTAAGAGGAGTGCTCCATCCAACGTGGTTGGCCAATCCAGTGGTAGTGCGCAAGGCAAATGGGAAGTGGAGGCTGTGTATTGATTACACAGATATCAATAAGGCTTGTCCCAAAGACCCCTTCATATTGCCGCGCATCGACTAGATTGTTGACTCCATGGCTGGGTGTGATTTGTTGTCATTCCTCGATACCTACTCCGGCTACCATCAGATCTTCATGACAAGAGAAGACGAAGAGAAAACGGCATTCATCACCCCATGTGGTACGTATTGTTTCATACGGATGTCTTTCGGGTTGAAGAGTGTTGGTTCAACGTTTGCAAGGGCGGTCCAGATTGGTTTTGAACCCCAGCTCCATAGAAATATGGAAGCTTATATGGATGATATAGTGGTCAAAACCAAGAACAGGGCAACGCTCATACCGGATTGACAAGAAACATTTGCAAACCTACGCAAGATCAATCTCAAGCTGAACCCTGAGAAGTGCGTCTTCGGCGTCCCATCCGGCAAGCTTCTCGGGTTCTTTGTGTCGCAGCGCGAGATAGAGGCCAATCCGGACAAAATTAAAGCTATAGAGCAGATTGAAGCACCCAAGCGAGTCAAGGATGTGCATCGATTTGCTGGTTGCGTTGCCGCCATGAGCAGATTCATTTCCAAGTCCGCCAAGCGCGCCCTTCCCTTTTTCAAGATTTTGAAAAAGGCGGGCCCGATGGAGTGGACACTAGAAGCTGAAGCAGCATTGATCAAGGTACTCCGGTGTGCAGAAACTAGTCTTCGGCCTTCTTATGGCCTCGAGGAAGCTGCGCCACTACTTTCGGGCGTCTCGTCCATCGTCGCTCCTTCTTGTGTCGACACACGCCCTGGCCAGCGATGACTGTGATGCCATGTAGGTAGGCAGGCAGCTGAGGTGGCGCAGTGGTGGGTCTTCATGAAGATCTGCATGCTGCCATGCAGGTGCCTGCCCAGCTGGTTGGGTCGGCAGCCGCATGCCTACGGTGGTGGAGGTTTAGTCGACGTGGGCCTGATGGTGGCCCTGCGGATGTCCTCGGAAAGGGCCTTGCCGGGGCCCCGGCAAGGGTCTTGCCGAGGCGCCTGCTGTCATCCCCGACAAGGCGCTTGACGGGAGTCTTATGGTCTTCCCTGGCTGGTATCTCGCCAAAGGTCGTCGTCTTCTTAGTGCGTATCTGATCTTGAATGTCTTCACAAAGATCTGCATGGGGCTAGATCAAGGTACTCCGGTGTGCAGAAACTGGTCTTCGGCCTTCTTATGGCCTCGAGGAAGCTGCATCACTACTTCCAGGCGCACGAAATCACTGTCGTCACTCGCCTCCCTTTGCAACGGATATTGCACAATCCAGACGCAACGGGAAGAATCGTAGATTGGGCACTGGAACTGTCCAGCTTTGTCCTCAAGTTTGAGAGTACCTCGATGATTCAAAGCCGAGTCCTGGTGGGGTTCATTGCAGAATGGACCGTGACGCCTGATGAAGAAGCCCAAGAGACTGCTCTCCCCAGCAAGGAGGCAAGTTGCGACTGGATCATGTACTTTGATGGAGCTTTCTCCTTACAGGGCGCCGGGGCTGGCGTACTGCTTGTCGCGCCCACCGGAGAGCACCTCAAGTACGTGATCCAGATGCACTTCCCCAGGGAGGTGTCAACAAACAATACAGCTGAGTACGAAGGGCTGCTTGCCGGTCTTAGGATCACGGCGGACCTCGGAATCAAGAAACTCGTCTTCAGAGGCGACTCGCAACTTGTCGTCAAGCAAGTCAACAAGGATTACCAGAGCCCGTTGATGAAGGCCTACGTCGATGATGTGAGAAAGCTGCAGGAGCGTTTTGATGGTATACAGGCAGAATACGTTCCCCGAGCAGAGAATGACATCGTCGATTACCTGTGAAAACGCGCTGCCCTTAGGCTACCTATGGAACCAGGTACCTTTGTGCTTCCGCTAACTCAGCCACGATGGCCCGATATTCATTCGAACTATTTTTCTTTAACCAGCCCTGCACATAATGCGAGGCAGTCTCTTGACACGTCTTGTCAAAGCAGAGATCATGTCCCCCTTATTACGGTATTCTCATCAATATGGGCGTGAGTAACCGAACCGTGCCATCAATTACGGCGCTTGGGGGATAAGCGAGTTTTACCAGGCTAGTGGGGGCGCATAGTTTCGGCCGCCCTTATAAAGGTATAAGGTTTAACCTTTTTCTACCCACGCCTTCTTCCTCCTTGCTCATCCATTCTTGCGCACTCGAGCTCCAACGCCCAAGTCCACATGCTTCTCCTCAACCTTCTCCAAACATGTCTGGAGCGGGAGGAAAGTGGATGGCTTCCTCCGTCACGGAGGGACACATCAAAAAGCTACGTGGAGCCGGATACTTAGCCGCGAATATCGCGCATCGACTGCCCGCTACGGGGCAGATTGTTCCTACCCCGGAACCTCACGAGAGGGTAGTTTTCCTCCACCACTTCCTCCGCGGACTGGGGTTTCCCCTCCATCCATTCGTCCGCGGTCTTATGTTCTACTAAGGACTGGACTTTCATGATCTGGCCCCGAACTTCATCCTCAACATTTCCCCGTGTCCCCTTGTCCGGTTTAACCCCTTTAAGCTAACCCATTGCAATGGCTCCACGACGAAGTCCTTTCAGAAGGACAGCTGCCGTGACAAACTCACGACAGTTGGCGCCCACCGTGGGGCTATCACACGATGGTTTCGAGTTCTTGAAGGGCAGCTTTGATGGACTCAAGGGATACGCTGTGGGCCAGATGACGAAGAGTCGTCGCGGCAAGCTCTACATCGACAACGCAGGATGGGGTCCCGAGGCCGATTCAATCGAATACGGGTATCAGGTCCCCTTTGGTGGGTTCACGTCTTCATCGGCAAGATTGGCGAACCGGCCCCTGAGCCGGACATCTACACAGACATCATCGAGACGGCTCAGCGTGCGAGCCCTTTGCCGGTTCGGCCCGTGGAAAGGCATGTCTTTGTAGGCGTCATCCATGGGGCGGAATACGAGAACGAACCGGTGTTCGATGGGGAAACCGTTGTCTGCTCCGACGACGAGTCTTCTGGAGAGACCGAATTGCTCTATCAGTTACAGGATGGCCGGATTAGCGGAGGGTCCGAGGGCAACAGTGTTCCGGACTCCTCGGATCTGCCAAACCAGGCCGCTATCTTCATGGCCGGTACACAGTCAGCGCCACAGTCGTCAGCTGCCGCGGCAATACTCTCTGGTTCAACAACCGCCACACCGGCAGGGGCAGGAGGCTCTGCGCTGCCTCCGGCTCAAGTCTTGGCTAACTTGTTCAATGCTTTGGCAACATTGTTGGCCGTAGAGGTGGATGCAGCAGCCCGGGATCAGCACAATGCGGAGATTGCAAAGGTAAAGGATCATATAGCTCAGGCTAAAGCGGATCTAGCGGCAGAGAAAGCTAGGATGGCTACAGAACGGGCTGAGTTGGAAGTTCAGGACTACCAGATTAGGCTCGATCAGATCGCTTCCGAAGAGTTCATGAGAAGAATGTACCTGTCGGTGTCAAAACCGGCGGATCTCGGGTAGGGGGTCCCGAACTGTGCGTCTAAGGCGGATGGTAACAGGAGGCAGGGGACACGATGTTTTACCCAGATTCTGGACCTCTTGATGGCGGTAAAACCCTACGTCCTGGTTGATTTATTCTGGATGATATGAGTATTACAAGAGTTGATGTACCACGAGATCGTAGAGGCTAAACCCTAGAGGCTAGCCTATGGTATGATTGTATGTTGTCCTATGGACTAAAACCCTCTGTTTTATATAGACAACGAAGGGGGTTAGGGTTACACAAGATCGGCTACAAAGGAGGAGATATCCATATCCGTACTGCCTAGCTTGCCTTCCACGCCAAGTAGAGTCCCATCCGGACACGAGACGAAGTCTTCAATCTTGTATCTTCATAGTCCAACAGTCCGGCCACAGGATATAATCCGGCTGTCCGGAGACCCCCTAATCCAGGACTCCCTCAGTAGCCCCTGAACCAGGCATCAATGACAATGAGTCCGGCGTGCAGTTTTGTCTTCGGCATTGCAAGGCGGGTTCCTCCTCCGAATATACCACTGAAGAATTTGAATACAAGGATAGTGTCCGACCCTGCAAAATAAGTTCCACATACCACCGTAGAGAGAATAATATTTCCACAAATCTAATCTGCTGACATGTTTTGGCAACATGACATCATGCCATGGCCCGATGTTCATTCGAACCATTTTTCTTTAACCAACCACGCACATAATGCGAGGCAGTCTCTTGACACATCTTGTCAAAGCAGAGATCATGTCCCCCTTATTACGGGATTCTCATCAATATGGGCGTGGGTAACCCAACCGTGCCATCAATTACGGCGCTTGGGGGATAAGCGAGTTTTACCAGGTTAGTGGGGGCGCATAGTTTCGGCCGCCCTTATAAAGGTATAAGGTTTAACCTTTTTCTACCCACGCCTTCTTCCTCCTTGCTCATCCATTCTTGCGCACTCGAGCTCCAACGCCCAAGTCCACATCCTTCTCCTCAACCTTCTCCAAACATGTCCGGAGCGGGAGGAAAGTGGATGGCTTCCTCCGTCACGGAGGGATGCATCAAAAAGCTACATGGAGCCGGATACTTAGCCGCGAATATCGCGCATCGGCTGCCCGCTGCGGGGCAGATTGTTCCTACCCCGGAACCTCACGAGAGGGTAGTTTTCCTCCACCACTTCCTCCGTGGACTGGGGTTTCCCCTCCATCCATTCGTCTGCGGTCTTATGTTCTACTTAGGAATGGACTTTCATGATCTGGCCCCGAACTTCATCCTCAACATTTCCCCGTGTCCCCTTGTCCGGTTTAACCCCTTTAAGCTAACCCGTTGCAATGGCTCCACGACGAAGTCCTTTCACAAGGACATCTACCGTGACAAACTCACGACAGTTGGCGCCCACCGTGGGGCTATCACACGATGGTTTCGAGTTCTTGAAGGGCAGCTTTGATGGACTCAAGGGATACGCTATGGGCCAGATGACGAAGAGTCGTCGCGGCAAGCTCTACATTGACAACACAGGATGGGGTCTCGAGGCCGATTCAATCGAATACGGGTACCGGGGCCCCTTTGGTGGGTTCACGTCTTCATCGGCAAGATTGGCGAACCGGCCCGTGAGCCGGACATCTACACTGACATCGTCGAGACGGCTCAGCGTGCGAGCCCTTCGCCGGTTCGGCCCGTGGAAAGGCATGTCTTCGTAGGCGTCATCGATGGGGCGGAATACGAGGACGGACCGGTGTTCGATGGGGAAACCGTTGTCTGCTCCGACGACGAGTCTTCTGGAGAGACTGAATCGCTCTATCAGTTACAGGATGGCCGGATTAGCAGAGGATTCGAGGGCAACAGTATTCCGGACTCCCCGGATCTGCCAAACCAGGTCGCTATCTTCATGGCCGATATACAGTCAGCGCCACAGTCGTTAGCTGCCGCGGCAATACTCTCCGGTTCAACAACCGCCACGCCAGCAGGGGCAGGAGGCTCTGCGCCGCCTCTGGCTCAAGTCTTGGCTGACTTGTTCAACGCTTTGGCAACATTGATGGCCGCAGAGGTGGATGCAGCAGCCCGGGATCAGCACAATGCGGAGATTGCAAAGATAAAGGATCATATAGCTCAGGCTAAAGCGGATCTAGCGGCAGAGAACGCTAGGATGGCTAAAGAACGGGCTGAGTTGGAAGCTCACGCCTACCGGATTAGGCTCGATCAGAACGCTTCCAAAGAATTCATGAGAAGAAGGTACCTATCGGTGTCAAAACCGGCGGATCTTGGGTATGGGGTCCCGAACTGTGCGTCTAAGGCTGATGGTAACAGGAGGCAGGGGACACGATGTTTTACCCAGATTCTGGACCTCTTGATGGCGGTAAAACCCTATGTACTGGTTGATTTATTCTTGATGATATGAGTATTACAAGAGGTTGATCTACCACGAGATCGGAGAGGCTAAACACTAGAAGCTAGCCTATGGTATGATTGTATGTTATCCTATGGACTAAAACCCTCCGGTTTATATAGACACCGGAGGGGGTTAGGGTTACACAAGATTGGTTACAAAGGAGGAGATATCCATATCCGTACTGCCTAGCTTGCCCTGCACGCCAAGTAGAGTCCCATCCGGACACGAGACGAAGTCTTCAATCTTGTATCTTCATAGTCCAACAGTCCGGCCACAGGATATAGTCCGGCTGTCCAGAGACCCCCTAATCCAGGACTCCCTTAGTAGCCCCTGAACCAGGCATCAATGACGATGAGTCCGGCACGCAGTTTTGTCTTCGGCATTGCAAGGCGGGTTCCTCCTCCGAATATACCACGGAAGAATTTGAATACAAGGATAGTGTCCGACCCTGCAAAATAAGTTCCACATACCACCGTAGAGAGAATAATATTTCCACAAATCTAATCTGCTGACATGTTTTGGCAACATGACATCATGCCATGGCCCGACGTTCATTCGAACCATTTTTCTTTAACAAGCCCCGCACATAATGTGAGGCAGACTCTTGACACGTCTTGTCAAAGCAGAGATCATGTCCCCCTTATTACGGGATTCTCATCAATATGGGCATGGGTAAGCCAACCGTGCCATCAATTACGGCGCTTGGGGGATAAGCGAGTTTTACCAGGCTAGTGGGGGCGCATAGTTTCGGCCGCCCTTATAAAGGTATAAGGTTTAACCTTTTTCTACCCACGCCTTCTTCCTCCTTGCTCATCCATTCTTGCGCACTCGAGCTCCAACGCCCAAGTCCACATCCTTCTCCTCAACCTTCTCCAAACATGTCCGGAGCGGGAGGAAAGTGGATGGCTTCCTCCGTCACGGAGGGACACATCAAAAAGCTACGCGGAGCCGGATACTTAGCCGCGAATATCGTGCATCGGCTGCCCGCTGCGGGGCAGATTGTTCCTACCCCGGAACCTCACGAGAGGGTAGTTTTCCTCCACCACTTCCTCCACGGACTGGGGTTTCCCCTCCATCCATTCATCCGCGTTCTTATGTTCTACTAAGGACTGGACTTTCATGATCTGGCCCCGAACTTCATCCTCAACATTTCGGCGTTCACCATCGTGTGTGAGGCTTTCCTCCGCATCCGGCCCACTCAGGCCTGTGGCTAAAGACCTTCAATATCAAGCCGAAGGTGGTGGGAGGCCAACAAGCAGAACGCGGCGGAGCCATGGTGGGCAAGATGCCCAATGTTATATGGCTTGAAGGCTCCTTCATGGAGAACATAAAGGGATGGCAATTGGCGTGGTTCTACATCACGGAGCCGCGCGACACCAACTAGGTGGTGGCCCCCGAGTTTTGATCTAGAATCCCCACGTAGCTCACCTCCTGGAAAGAGAAGGGCCTATCCTGGGGTTCATCGGTGGAGCTAGATGGATTCCAGAAATGTATCCGGAATATGGCAAGCAAGAAGCTCAAGCTTGTCAACATAGTCCAGGTCATGCTCTTCCGCCGATTCCTCCCGTGTCAACAACGAGATTTTGGGAGTTCGATCTGACCCAGCACCAGACTCTGAGAGAGCTCTACAACACGATGCACAAGGACGTCTGGATCATGTTGTTCAAGGGCGCCAAGGTCCCTCCCTCTCTCACCGAGGACCACGGGCTAAGCGCGAAGCACCCTGCGAATCCGGTAAGTTTTGTACATCTGGTAGGATTTTTACTTCCCATAGCTTAACCACGTGCGGGGTCTGAGCTCCCATGCCTTTGACAGGACTGGGTGGGGGCATCGGAGAAGATCAACTATCCGACCCCTCTGCCCGATGACACTGCGGACGCTCTCGTGATGGAGATGCTAACTCCGGCTCCATACAAGGTGCCGGAGAAGACCAAGAAGAAGGCCAAGAGAACCCGAAAGAGTTCCCGACGCCAGGTGGTATCGGACTCATCATCCGATGACTCTGCGACGCACTCCTCCCACGAAGACGAGGAGGAAGATGAAGATGCTCCCCCTCCAGCCGGTGGAGACAAGAAAAGGAAGGCCGCCCCAACCGGGGGGCGAAGGGTCCAAGAAGGGGAGGACTCTCCTTCCGGACTATACCACCACCGCCGTCAAAGGCGAAGACGAGTGGCTGCTCAGGGCTAAGCCCCTGGAGAAGTCGTAAGTATTCGGATACCAGAGTAACTCATAGCATACCTTTGTCGCACTGCTTCCTCTAATGCCTAATTATGATTATGCAGACTGCCCCGAGCCCGTATCGACGTATCCTCGTCGGATGGCTCCCTAGACTCGTCGGATATGGATAGCGATCCACTTCCGACCGCCACCTCCCCTTGCCCTACAGAAAATGCCGAGGTATTGTCTCAAGAGGCACCGGGTCGAGGGGAGACAGTCCCGGAGGCGCCTCACGGCGATCTTCCGGACTCCAGGAGCAGAGGGAGTAAAGCTCCCGAGGGATCCGAGTTCGGCCCTTAGCTGAACACCGCGCCGGAACCTCCAGTGGTTCCGGACTCGGGCAGGCGGCCTCCTTCCAAAAGGGGCAAGACGCCTGTGCCGGTGACCTCTGCCCATCCAGAGGCACCGGACAACCTTCTGGGAGCGCTTCGCGGCGCTTCCATCGACGAAGAGCACCGCATTATTATAAGTGCGGTGATTCAGAAGGTTCAGTACGCCAAGAGCGAACTGACTGAAGCCTGTGCCGGCCTTTTAACAGGCTTTGAGGTAAGTATTTAAAATATAGGAAAAATATTACCGCATAGATAGTAGCCCCTGATGCTCTGTTTGGTGTTCACAAAGAAAAGTCGAATAGAGGATCAAATAATATCTACGGGAGTCTAATACTAGTATGTCTGTATGCGTATGCAGGCTTCGCTGCTGACCTCTGCCGCACTGACTGCGGAGGTCGCCGCACTGAAGCAGGACCTCGAGGGGTCCGAGAAAGAGCTCGGCCTTGCTAAGAGGCAGCTTGAGGAGAACAAAGGTAAGTAAT